>NW_010419082.1:85786-101408 GCF_000710305.1 Buceros rhinoceros silvestris
CTTTCCCTTGTGAAAGGGAATTCTTACCAAGGATATTAGTCGTGGCATTTGAGTTGAAATTACAATCTGATTTCAGACACTTTTCTTTCTGAAGCAGTAAGTTTAAATTATAAAAAGTTTCAATTTATGAATTGTATATGCTTGCAGCATTTGTCTTTTTTAAAAGTGCAATAAGCTTTTCATACTGATGTCTCAAAATAGAGTTGTTCGTCATTATCTTTGTAAAGTCCAATTATTTCATGAAAGACAATCCCTTAGAAATAACAAGGACTTCCTGAACGTGCTGTCTGAAATGCAGTAACATTTAAATGTTTTCCTCATATGAGATGCTTTGCACAAATTTGAGCTTTCCAGAGGGCTTTGTCTAGCAGTTGCAGCAAAAGGTTTGCAAACTGAAATACAGCAGCTGACATTGAACCAAAAAGTATGTTCCAAATTGTTGTGGTTAGTAAAACAAGAGTGCCCTCTGTCGATGATGAACTTGGGATCAACCACTTGGGCCCAAATAAAATCTGTTTTGCTTGGAACTGACTCTTCCCACAAAAATTCGTTCTGAAATTAATACAGGTTTGAACTGAAATGCAAAAATTCCTCTTTACGTGCAGCCCGTGGACTCCTCCACTGAAATAATCAATGAAAAAAATAACACTGCAATGAGAAAGTGCTTTACCTCTTCATAATAATGGAGACTACTCTCAGCCATGCTCGTGAACGTTGATCTCATATCGCACTGCATGTTCTGCTTCCACCTGTCCCAATCTGCTTTCAGAGCATTATTGGCACATTCAACTTTGTCTTCAAGTTTCCCAATCTCTTCTGAGAACTAAATATGAATTGCAAACATTAAGAAATATTAATAAAGCTGCCATTTCAGAAGTGATTGAAATGAAGTGATTGTATTGTGGAGAAACAGAACTGCAGAACCAAGGCTAGTATGTAACTTCACACAGAAAATCATTCCCTGGGTATAAATTTAAATTTTATTTTTAATGAATAACTCAACATGATTTCTGAAATATTAATAACAAATTCTAGACCAGAATTAAAGCATTGCTGAAAATATTTTTATTGATGGAAGTTACAGACTTGGGCACCTCTTCAATACCATGTGCAGCAATGCATCTAGAAAGGAAAATATAGAGGGCTTTATTGAAGCAGAATCAACTACACAAAATAGATTTGACCAGAAGGACTGAGAAAATCCTGACATGACCTTTTATAACCTCGGGAGAAACCAGAAATGGGAGAAGACACAGAAATCAGAAGTGCAAACTTTCTGCTTTCTTGCCTGTCACTTCTCTCTGTCGTATGGAACCGTGTCTCTGTGTGACCATATGAGGGACAGAGAAATGCCAAAGCAGAGAAAGCAATCAAAGCAAGGGACTACTGCAGAGAAGAAACTTCCACAGCGATCCAGGATCGGAAGCCTTGAAGGCTACTCTACAGATGTTGTTTGCTTCTAATTAATGTAGATGCATGAAGTGACTTTTCAGCTAATGGGATTGAGTAATTGGACAGAGGCCCTCTCTTTGGGTCTTCCAGTCCTCGCAATAATTTTGTTCCCTATTGTCATTTACTAATCAGCTGTGTCATTTCTGGCTGGCACCCAGTCACAGAATGAGGTACCTCGTTTGCGGCTACAGGGCAAATTCTTCTGCTGGGACTGCACAGTGACTGTCAGGACCATCAGCAACTGCAGGAGGGAGGTCAGGCAGAAACACCACCAATAAGAAACGGCAAGCAGGAAGAGTTCATCTTGTGGTGTTTCCATTGCAACTCAGAAGCCATACACCTTCCTCCTTGTATTCTGCTGTCAGACAAACTTTTTTCCTCATAAAACACCCCTGCAAAGTTGGATAGGTCCTCGTGCTCTCTGCAGAGCTGGTACTTTCATTGATATGAACTTCAGGATTCCAGGATTAACTTCCAGGATTTTCAAGGAAAGCTTCTGCTATTGGCAGGATGCAGAAACATCAAAATTCATAGCAGAATGTGGGAAGTCTTGGTGCATTGCCTCTGGTTTGAGCCATGCAGGGAGCACAGCGATCCAGTGCAAGAGCCAGCAGTGCTGCTGCCATCAGACATGAGCTGAGCAGCACTGTCTGAAATGGTCACAGCACCTGAGCTCAGTGCTCAATTCACAAACCACAGATCCCAGATCAGGTTGATGTACTAGAATCCTTCAGCACTTAAATATAGCCAAAAACTCCTTAGCTAGTAAAGCTGAAAATTTCATGGATTTTCTCCATGTTTCACAATGCACAAATGAATAAACATTTTTAGCCAGTTTGATTTCTACACTTTCTAATCTTGATTTTTCCATGCTGCACTTCTCGATTAATGAAATAGGGGTTATTAAGAATGAAATGCAGAATATTATGAACTTGGGCTTTTCTGTAAAGTCTTCAATTATCTAGCCAGACCAGTAATCAAACTATGGTCAAGGGTAATTGTTGGTAAGTGTTGGTAACTACCAACACTGTATTCAATACGAAAATGTTAATCCAAAGTTTAGATGTGGGGAAATCACCTTTAAAGGAATTACAGGCTGAATTTGGTATCTTGGGCATGTCCCAAGTTAATTGCCTTTCCCTCAAACACCAGAAATGAATGCAGACAGAATACTGAAAACAGGGAATATATTTTTAGGTGATTTAGAGTAGGAAAGGTGGTTGCATCCATTTTCTGCTTCTGTTAGAAAAATGTCCCTGTATAGGAATGAGCTAGGCTACACACATAAAGAAATTCTCTGACTTAAGTCCTGGCTGCAGCAGCTTCCCCTTATATTGTTTTTTGTATCTTTAAGACATTTATTTTGCAGTTTGTTTTTTGTCTTGCCTTTTTAAAGATCTACAAATTTCTTCCATGGTGTAGTCACAATGTAATTGCGGACAGGCAGACTCTGTTCTACACCCCTGCCTGGAACATCACCCTCTGAAGCTCAAAAGAAAGTGTGTTTATCAAGGCAAGGGTTGGACTTAAAGTCTAAGGGCAGCATTACGCCACACTTGATCTCAAGAAAAGAGGTTTCACATTTGAAAAGAAACTCCCCTCAGCTGCCATGACAGCAGAAATTGGAGAATGGCTTGGTCTCATCAAAAACATCTACCTAGTCTGTTCCTCATTTACAAGATGTAAATTGTTACTGTTTATCCTGCAAGTTAGATACGATTCTGGATCCATTTTCTTACATTGATCTTACCGAGGCAGCTAGTGTGAAAACAGTGAACCTCACATCAGTGACCCCCCAGAGAAGGACAGCACAGTGCTAATCAGACATCAGCCCACGGGAGTGATGGAAGGTGGGAGCCAGATGCTGCTAAGGCAGAGCGCTACTGGATGTGAACGGTGCAACCTGTAGCCAAAGAGACTTGGCCCGCTATCCAAATCAGCCGCTAAGTGACACAGCAGCTTACCCTATCTCTTTAGGCAAAACAGCGTGGATTTCTATCTGGTACTTAATCCTACATGATGATACTAACCCTTCTAGCCTGGAGTTAAAACATAAGATACATTAAGAATGTGATAGATTCAGCATTTCATCACTTTATTACTCAGTTTCAAGCCTGAACACTAGGATCCTTAAGTTAGCATTTAATGCTTACCTGGTTCTGTCAAAGCATATTATACCAACCTTTTGTCAGAGTTAATTAGCACTAGTGGCACAACCCAAACTGTTTAAAACTCCCAGACCCCAGAGGGATGTGCTATCATACGCCTATGGAGCGTGGGAGCAATGCAGCCACAAACTCCAACATCTTCAGAGTCAGAGCTCTGGAGGTAAGAAAGGTCTAGCTAAGCAGGAGAACACCAAAGTCCTGCATCCAAAACCACAGTCTTCAAACCTTCCATACCCTGAAAAACTGCCACCTTCACGGACTAAATTTTGGAGTGGGAGATGAGGTTTTGGCTTTTTAGCAGCACTACAGGCAGCCTTCTAAAAGCCCAGTGGCAGAAGCACAGCTCAAGAAAACATTTTTTTTTTCCCCCAGCCAATATGCCTGATGTCTTGTAAAGTTTAATTTGCGATTCCAGCCTATTTCATCTGCACTGATTTGGATGGTTTGCATTCTCCTGCTGTAAAATCTCCTGTTTGTTAAATCATTTAGTGTTTGCTGTGACCAATGCTAAAGATCTCACAGCCTTTTATCAGCTCTAATGACAGTCTGAGATTCCTTATCTGTGGTGGAAATGTACTTCAAGTGAGATCAGAGTTCATGTCACTCATTGTCTGAAGAATTTCTGGCTACTAGATTGCACTGACAAGTTCAATCTGACATCTATGAGATCGTTAGAAACTACATGAGTTCTGCTTAGAAGAGAAATGTGCAAATACGGCCAAACTCAGGGTTTGATACCAATCCCAGTAACAGTACCTGTGTTGTGCATACCTTTTATTCTGAAATCAGACTGTTTGGAAATGTCAGCAACATATTTCAACACGTAACAAAAATTAAAGCATTGTAAAAAAACTGATTAAGGAAACAGTTAAAAGTTACTTGAATGGTTAAGAAGAGTAGTAAATGTTCTCTATGGCCAAAGTATCATTAGTAGAAAAAGCCTTCGACTTCTAATCAAGAAAAAGTCTTCAGGATACAGCTGCTACTCAATTAGAGAACACAGGATTTTATGGTTGGATTAGATTGGCAGACATCTGTTTTACTGATCTTGTGAGACTGCAAGGGGAATCAGGCTCTGAGAAACAGGCTATTTTGAAATGAGTAATAAATAGAGGGTTTGGAAAGATAAAGCAAAGATCTGAACACCTGGGTAATCACACTGTCCAAAGAATTTTACCAAAACTGTAAACACAGCTTTGGAAACACAGAAACAGTGAAAAAAGACCATGTTGAGCAAACTGATCTCAAAATTTTACTGGAAGCAAGTACAAACATCTCATTATGGAGTTAACTGTTGTCAGTATCAAACCAACGTGGTATGATCAATGCTATGCTAAAGGAAAGACACTCCTTTTTGTCTGTAACGGCTCAGGAAAAGAGCACAGGCACCTTGTCAGAGGGCTCCATCAGATCAGATCTGAAAAGACCATGTCCTGCCAGGCAATGTTCCTTTCCCTCCTGAGGACAGCAATAAGACTAGCTGCTAAACAAGCTTTATGAAATTGAATTGACTGCTGAATCGTTTTGTGCAAATGCAACAGTTTTTAGCAGGTTGCCAACAAGCCATACGAAGGATTAAAGGGACACAACGTTAAAAAGTTGATTTAACCAGTTGAATGCAAATAACTTATGTGCTATTGTGTAACACTCCCTTCTGCCAGAATAAATTATTAGAATCACAGAATATCTCAAGTTGGAATGTACCCGTAAGGATCATTCTTAATGCTACTAAAGCAACTAATGCATGCTGATGGCAGGTGGCTGCCCATGGCGCAGGGTGCTGGGGACATGGGCAGCTACGGGAGGAGGCTGCAGAGGCTCTGCCCATGCCCTCACAAGGCAGCGTGGGAATACAGTGGCCTGCAGCCAGCGGAGGACTAGGATCTGCCATTTCTAGCCCAACTCCCAGCCTAGGAGCCTTCTCCAACTTACCATCCTTCCTGCATTTTATAGGAGCTTCAATCTTTATAGGACAATCTATATAAGGACAAAGGACAGGCAAAGCAGCAGCAGAAGTAGAGAAACAAACACAGATCAGAGAACACAAAGGCAGTCAGATGAGAGGTCAATATAAGTAAAGAGAATTTCTGCTTCAGTAAAAAATAAAGCCAGGGTATTTACTTACCGTCCCACTGCAGCACACAGAGGCAAATTGTTACAAAATACATCATAGCCATCGTAGATATCAGACAGTGGTAATATATTCTTATTTATTCAGCTCAGTGACAAGAAATCAAATGAAAATGTGCGTTTCAAGTGCCAAAAGCTATCTAAACAGCTCAACTTTACATGAAAGGTAATTATGACAACCCTCATACAAAGTATGTGAAATGTCAAGGACTTTCTTCTTTGGTGTAGTAAAAAGTTGTTATTATTTAGTCATTTTTATGTACTATTTACACCGTATAAAACTTTGCGTTAACACTGTGCTAAAAGGACATTATTTAGGCTAGAGTTAAACAATCAAAAGTTTTAAAAATGCCAATACCCATCCCAGAAGTTCCTTTTAATTGTCCCACTGAGCCTTGCTGATGGTTCTGGGGATCCCTGTGTCCATGTCCTACCAGTTATGGTCTGACTTCACCAGAAAGAATGAAGATGTCATACTGGAAGTGAAAAAATATCCTGGGCCCAACTAGATAAGACAGAAACCTGGAAGAACAGAATCCAGAACTTTTTGTTTTAAGCAAGTTTAATGAATGGCTTTGCTTATTCTACTCATCTCCTCTCCCTCTCCTGCATCAATGGAGCAGCAGCTGCAAGAGCACTGCTGCAAATCTTACTTTCTTTAAACTCCCTGTGTAAACAGAAGTGAACAGAAATGCTAAAATTAAGCTTTGGTACAGTCTGTGTTGACAAAACCCAGCAGTCACTCGCTATTACCAGTGCTTTGCTCCAGCAGCCTCTCTACGGAGTTTTGCATCTTTCTGATGATTGCCTTTGCCCGGCATGCATAGCTACAAAGACCAAACCTTTTGAGAATAATTATGAGAATTACAGAGACACCATCCGGTTAGAAAGCAGGGCTTCAGAAGACACTCTTTTGCAGACAGAGTACGGCCTGGAAGATTTCAGCTTTCTGTACATACTCACCAGATCCTTTTCTGTCTTTTTATTGGCTAAAGCATCAACTCTGGAGTCGAGCTCACCTTGAATTTGGTCTCTCCTTTTCAACACACCCTTGATATAGAAAAGAAAAAAGAAAAAAGTAGTAAACTGCACCAGATTTTAGCCATTTATTCTGAAACCCATCAAACAACTTGGCTATTTAATAAATCAAGCAAGATCAAAGAATGGTGGCACTTAATAACTTGGACGTGTACTTTCCTCAAAAAAAAAACCAACTTAAAATCATGAACACTTATTTTTAAATACCCATTTTTTATAGTGTGTTTTTCAAAATCTTAGTGAATCCTAAATCAGTGCTGCAAAAATCTGCTATACACAGTATCATTGCTAGCTGCATGAGGAAAAGTGCAACATAAGTTACTGAGTATCAGCTCAGCTTACTATATATTTGTATTTTAAAACAGCATCAGGAGTTTGCCAAATCTCATGAATAAAAGTATCTTTTTTGAGAAAAAGTTACAGTATAAAGTAGGCTAAAAATGGTATACCAGGCATTACTGAAGCTGTGACTTTAACCTTCAGTATTATTTTTAAGTGTCTGACATAGTTCAGAAAAATAAGATAAAATTGATAGATGTTCTAAACATTGATGTGTTTATTTTCAGCATATGTAATTATTACCTCCTTTAAAACTGTCTGATCAGGTATTAGATTTTTAGATTTTAGAAAAGGGAAGGAATGTTACTTGTTAAGCTGCAATCAGAAACAGCGTAACAGATAAAATATCCATTTCCATGCTCGTTTGCTTTGTGACCTTGACAAAGCCTTACACATCTCTCTTTGCCTTAGATTCCTCATCTGTAAAAGCACACTCAGGTATGCTTATCTCACAGAAATGTTGCAAGGCTTTAGTCCTTTAACAAAAAAACCCCAAACAAAACTCAAAACCTTCTTTTACATTACCTTGCCACAACTGCTTTTACTGCTTCTTCTGCACATACTAAAGAGATTTTCAGTATTCACCTCTAGCACGGGGCACGCTGGAATAGCACAGGGCACAAGCAGCTCTACCCTCTCTAGCTGTCTTATTCGACTGAGTTCTTTCTGAAATCTTGTCACTTCAACAAACACAGTAGAATAATGTAGGAGGTTAATTTTCAAATAATTTTTCAATTTTTCTTTGTGAATAGGTACTCACTAGAAAAAAATTGGTAAACTTGACTTTAGAGAATTCTGAGTAATAGATTAGAAATACATACTGATGCTCATAAATCTATATTTCAATAGCTCAGAATATCTTTTGGTTAGATAAGTACAGAAAATGTTCAGCTGTAAGCACAGAAGCAAAAGTAGTATGTCTGGAACAGCTTTCCTTCATATTACAAATGTTTTCTCTTTTACTATTTCTTTTGCCTCTGTTTTAATTATTTGGCAAGCTTTATCACAAATATTCCTTAAATTATACAGTAAAACCAATTATTTCAATATTAATGTGCTACAATTCTAGACAAGTGCTGACTTCTAATGGCAAACAGAGGGACTGTGTTTTTAAAACATATTATTATACTTTTACAATTTTTTGGTGTAATATTTAATGGTACCCCACCACAAACCCCTCAAATAACAGTACGTGGACCCACATCCAATTTATTGCTATAATCATCTGTACCCTGAGGCACAGCAGTACTCTGCGCTCCCCAGATTTGCTCTCTGAGTCAGGAAGGAGCCATCCCAGATGTAAATATTTTAGCTATGAATTAATTTCTTTCCCCATTTTAAGGCTGAATTTTCAAGACCAGAAAATACAAGGATTGTATTGTATTGACCACACCTCCTTCTGCACATTTGTGCATGATCTTGGCAGCACTGCGCAAAGATCCCTGTGATGAGGGGTTAAACATACCTCTGAAAGCAGGTTTTACTAGCATGTGACTGCCCCTGTTGTATTTTTAGCATGACTAGTAGTTCCTTCTCCAAACTGCGAGAAGGTAGTAAGAAAAATAAAAATCTATGGCAAGTGGAAGGAAAGAAACAGCTGTGGAACAGGAATGAGCTACCAGAAGATCCTCCTCTGGGCAGGACCACATGGCAGCCTAATGCTGTGTGGCAGGTGTTGCATCAAAAACACTGCGAGCGGGGAAAAAAAAATGCAATGGGCAACACCTACTTGTAACCTGTGCATGAGAAGCCAGGTAGCACTCTGGGTTTTGCCCACAGAAACCTCTCTGTGCTCTGCACAAAAAAGAACACCTGAGAAAGGGTGAGCCAGGCTGCAGTCTGCAATACCACGGACAGGCAGCATCTCTTCAATAGCATGAAGGCTGGGATCGCTCATGGGTTACAGGCTTAGAAATTCTGAAAAATAAGTTTGGAAGTGGGGGAGAGGAAGACTACCTGCAATTGCTAGGATGGTAATCTCTTCAGCCCTTTACGCAGAGCAGTACCTACCCCCATCTACCTGCATGTACATGTAAAAAATGTGGCCTGTGACATTTTGTATGGCCCCTCTTTCAGTGAAACTTCTTTGAAAGACAGAAATCATCGCAGCAGAAATTCTTAACCTCTAAGCTAAGCCTTTCTGAGGAACTCGGAATGCTCTGCACAGTGCCAGCAAAGGCTCTGTTAACCTGGGTCTTGCTCTCGCCAAGGCCTGTAACGCCCTCTCAGCCCCTGGGCAGAAAGCACTGCCGCAGGAGCTGGGTTCCCAGCAGTAAGGCAGGGGTGGATAATGCAGCCTGCACTGCTCAAAACCTAGACAAAGAGGGGCTTGTACACATTTTCTATTTTCTGGAGGCAGCAGAGTGGGAATTATGACAGGCTGAATTCAATTACTTAATTATGTTGATTATCCATTGGCACTGAGTTTATCAACTCTGTAGTCACATTTTTTACATTCTTTCGAAGTGTAAAAAAAAAAAATATGTACATAAAGGGAACTGAGAGCATCAGCTTATGGCAAAGACTAACACATGCTTATATAATGGCACAGGGACTGGAAGTTCCCTCCTGTTCTGGAAAAAGAAAACATAGTTGAGGAACATCTCCTAGAAAGGGAAAAGCCTCTCCACTCCTTTTCCCCCACACAATCTGTTACTCGATGAGTTCATATTCCAGCAGTGTCAAAGCAGGACTTTCTCTGCTGTTGTTCCCCAAACCTTTCTGTGTTCCCACCTCTCTTCTACAATCCAGAGCTCTCTGAAGAGGGCGGAACGAGACACTCTCTAGCACAGCTACCAAGGGCTGTCTGCTATGCAAAACTGTCAAACTCTTCTCCTCTGGACGGGGTGACGCTTGCCTGAGTAGCGAGGGAAACAGGACCAACTGCGTTCCCTGCTAATGGGCAGCTAGCCTGTGTTTAGTAACAGCAGTCAACAGAGGGACCGCAAAATCATTTTCATCAGTGACAAATTATTTTCTAGAGTTTGTCACTGGACTAAGCTGAATTTTATATACAGCCATAAGTAACCCTTAAGGAAACCTTACCATCAGAATTTCACTGTAGAGAACGTATTCATGTAAAATGGGCAGCAGGTTTTCCAAGAGCCCTGCCATTCGCTTCTCCGTAGCCTTGCAACACTTGTCGATGCAACTGGCAACACCTTTTAGGGAGTCTGCTATATCTTCTTCCGATGCTGACCAGAGTGTGTGGATGGGGCCGTACTCCTTCATTTCATTAAAATACTCTTAACAGGAACATATACATATATTACTCTTCTGTCCTTAACAGGTGTCTAAGTGATACTAATTGCAATTTCATATTTACTGTGAACAAAGCAAGAGACTAAGCCTAGTGTTTAAATTTGCTGAAATGACCAAGGTAAGTAAACTGCAGTTCATTGTGTATGAATTAATAAACAATGTAATTAAGTAGTAATTAATTAATCAATTTGTAATTAAATAGTTCCTAGAAATCCATCAGCAAAAATACCCCAGTCATTTCAAAAGGACACATGTGCTTAGGAAGACCTGAACAACTGTATTTAGATCACCCAATGACCTGAATTACTTCATATGTTCTTCATGAAGAGGGAGAGGAGCCATAGCAGCCCTGGGCAGCAGTTGATCTCACTTGCTGCTTCTGCCCTGAATTCCTCTGCAACAGTAACGCTCCGAATCCTGTCTCAGTTATTAAAACTAGTAGCCTTGGCATGTCCCAAAAGCTTCAGAAGACACACTGAACTTCGCTCCAGTTCTGCAGGAGGTATATCCTTCAGTAGTTTTTATTAATCTAAATACAAGGATATCCCATGAATTATTTCTCTTACATCTTTAGGCCAACTGAACATCTGTAAGCAGAAAAGCGGCCCAGAATTCACTGTGCCATTTGGCAGGGCTAAAGCTGGGTAAGGCTGGATATGATCTGGAAGCTGCATGTTCGCAGGAGGGTACTGTGAACGCATTAGTCATGTATTAAAAACACAGTGTCATCACAACTGAATATATAATGAAATGTCCAAGAAAAGAGGCAAAGCAGCCAAGTGTCATGAAGAGTGTAATGTTTCCTTTGAGAATAACTGCACAAAAAAACCCTCTGTGGAAGATGTAATTAAGGATCCCATGTTAAACTACTACAAGCAGAAACATTCTCTGAATCACAGCTATCAACAGTTCATATCCATGACAGCAGGGCCCTGTGCACAAGTGTCCTGCCAAGTGCTATTTGGAAAATCTAGAAGATATAACCTACAGCATTTAGGGGCATGTCAAAATTCATAAGGTTTTCTAAGAAACACTTTGGCACTGATGCCTTGAACCTATGGACCTCAGCCAGCTATTTCCACTGAAATGAACAATGTCAAAAGGAACTCTTTTCACCAACGTGTATTTTTCTAAGACCCCTCCAATTTAGAGGGGACACGCTGAGATCTGACACAGTACAACACCACACAAGGGCTCAGATATTAAAGAACACAGTGTGGCTCTTCAAATTACATTATATAGACAAGAAAATCCCTCAAGTGCTGACCAGCGGAAATTCTACTAGTCTGAAATCAGTAGTTTAGCATTCCAAGTAGGTCTGCAAACTGCTGTTACTTAAGAAAAAAAAAAGAGATTATCATCCTTCTTAAGAAAACTCGAACAGCCAGTTTCCCATGACAAATTATGGCCAAAGTAAAGCTATTAAAAAAAAAAAAAATCTGCTTGGTTGATATAGAAAAAAATGTGCAGAATGAAACCAAAAAAGGTATGTTTAGACATCTGGAATCTAGACAGCACTACGCCAGTATAAGACAGCACAGAAAACTGTGACTATTGACAATCCACTGAAAAAACAAAACAAAAAGTCACGCAGCTTTCCAAAAAGCACAAATAAAAAGATAGACATACTTGCTATTTTTCATCTTTCTAAGTTTCTTACCAAATAGTTCAACATCAAGTTAAAACTCTATTAACAAGTTATTCAAACTAAATTGAAGGTCTGCCAAAACAATGACCATTGTGAAAAGCACAGTATAAACACAAATATCCCTTTTCCCCTGCTTGCTGGAAAGAGTTTTTCCTTGGCACAACGAAATCTAGTTTACTTTTCCAATATATTAATTTCTGAAATTAATGAAACTGATACTTACCCCTTTCCTCCTTGTAAATTCTGTGAGCTATTTTGTCTAGTACAATTATTTTCTGACTAAATGTTTCCATGTAATGGTTCATTTCTGTAAACATTTCAGGACGATTTTTAACTCCTCCTCTTACTGAGGATGCTACAGCTTTGACAGTCTGTCCCATCCTGCTCAACAAACCGGGACCCTGCTTCTTGTGTGAGGAGAGTTCCTAAAGACAGAACAAGCTCTGTTTACTTCCAAGTAGTTTTTTAAATTCTCTGAAAATAATGCATACTTTAAAGCTTTTTTAAAAAAAAAAACCCAAAAATATATACATAAGCTTCTATATGTCTTTTTAGTCTATAAATGTTACTTTAAAATCATTAGACCAGTGTCAGAACTGTACCTGCCATATGCGTTTATCAGTTAAGCCTTTCCGGGCAAACAAGGCATGCTGAGTCTCACAAGAATGACCAAAGGTGGCAGAGAAGCTTTACCTTTTCATTCCTTAGGGTGAGTTAGCTAGTTTGCAATTTAGCCTTTTGAATACGAAAGCAGAGGTAATGATTGCAGAAATAAGTCATTGAGAAAAGCAAACAATGTTCCTACTGGAAGAAGTAATCCATCTATTTTTTTTAACTCTTTTTACGTGTCACTAAAATATCCTTTGCTGAAGTTCAGAGGCAGCTTTTCAGAGTACAGGATTCCAGCTGTCAGCTAGACACATCTTCCAAAAATACAACAGGAAGTTCAAAGATGGTATTTTTCTTTTATGAGACTAGTATAACTTTTTTAAAAAAAATTAGATGAAAAAGACAATGCCATGCCAAAACAATAATTGATTTATAATACTATTTTGCATATAATCTTGGAAGATCATATGTGTACCAAAAAGAATGCAGAGTTGAAATACTATGAATTTGGCCCAAAAATCCACAGAAAGCAGCGATGAAAACTGCTTTGGAAGGTACAGCAATACTTATGGCCACATGCATGATTATCAAAAGCACAGGAGAAAAGGTTATCTCAAGGGATGAATATTCCAGAAATCCCCTGCCGCCTTCTGACACCTCTGTATCGAGCCATGGGGGGACATTACGGAATACTGAACTAGGGAGACCCCCGATAAACTGTTTTACATACAACACGGTTTCACATAACTGTAATAAAAATAAAGTCATTTTACCCAGGCCTGCGCAGTAAGGAAAATTTTGAAGTCTTCATTAAAAGTTAAGGTTGGATGATCAGCAATACGGTTCAAAAATTTATGTAAAGCTTTTCTTCGAGTCTCAATGAACTCATCACTAAATCGTTCCATCATTCCTTTCATTATGAATTTTTCAGGCAACGGCTAAGGAAAAAAGAAGAAATATATTGTATAATTTGCATAATGTTAGGGGTATTCTAATAGTTCTACTTACTAAAAAATACAGGCGTAGCTTGTAAAATCCACCGTGCAAACCACTGTTACAAAGTTATCATATTCAAAAATGGTGTAACATGGTTCTTGCAGCACACAGTGGAGAACAAAAGTACAACTAAGAAAGGACATAAATTACTGAGAATTACTGCAAATGGCACAATTACAAACATAACAAATACCTTTATGGGTTTTTTAATTATCACATACATATAAAGATAAGGAAAATAGGTTGGTTTAATGTTTGTGAGACTTAAGAGACTGAAGAAAGACATCAGACATCTCTGTGTAAAACTGGAGCCATCTTACGAACAAATTAATATAACCTAAATTTTAGCAAACGAACAGGAATAATCAGTGTTGGATGTGCTTCTTCAAGTTTGCTCTTCAACCAAAGGAAATCCTGATACCGTCTTCGAACTTCATATTCACTGGAGTCAAATTCACCACGAGATGTCTGAAAACCAGAGGCAGAAAAAACAGGTCCAGGTTAGAATACCAGAAAAAAAGACAACAGAATAGTTTTAGATTCTGAAGAAAAGTGAGTACTTGAAGGGAATGCACATGATTCTATTTTGCCCATGTTATTTCCTTGCTGTTTTTTAAAGTGCAATGATCAACTACTTAAAGAGATAAAGAAATCGAAGTTCTATTGTAAAAAAAAGCAAAGCAAAGCAAGCACTAAGCTTACTGACTTATAATAAATAGCCTACCAGAACGCTTCCAAAAGATGTTAATCGTTTGTTTAGTGTGGCATTTTCCACTTAGCAATCACGGCTGTGTTCGTTGCTTTTAGGTACTTCTTTTAAAGCAATTAGTAATCTACAAGTGAGGAAAGTCCATTTTTTAGCATTCTGGGGAAAAACCCCAAAGAGCTGAGAGGTCCCCTTGGGGACCTACTAACAGTAGTCAACAATCCCCGCATTCAAAACATGAAAACTTCAGCATATCATAGCAATAACACTTCCTGTGCTGCTTAATGGATTCTGCGTTCCATCATCAATTCCAGTTTTGCAGCCCTTTGTTAGCACTTGCCAACAAACCTTTAATGCCTAGAAAAAATGCTTATTACAGTGTGGCAAAGTCATCAGACCATGAGATTTATTTTATGACTTCTCCGTCTTCTAGAATCAAGCCACAAAGAGCCCATGTTTTCATTAATGTGTGCTGTTTAGCATTCATTGTTGCACAGAGATTTATAATGCAATGCAAGTAAATTCTGAAAACCTCAAAACATGCTTTTGTAATCTAAACATTTTGGAGGGTTGAATAAATTTTTTTCAAGGTATGTGAGAGGAATGCTGTTACTTTTATCATCAGCAACAGCATTTAAAATTAAATACCATAAGAAAGGATAGAATAGATAAAAAAGCAAAAGTATTCCACTTTACAGCCTACAAAAACACGCATAAAGTGAAAATTATTGCTAGCAACCTAACAAAGATAGCTCTCTTCCTACTCTTTAAATATTTTATGAGGAATTGATACCTCTTCTTATTTAAGGATGAGTAATTCCCATTTGAAAATTTGGTTTTAAATGAATCTTTTAAAAAGAACTCAAAGTAAAATAAATTAACTGTGCAATTCCCAAAATGCAGCCTGCAGAATATTTACTGGTAATCCCCAAAGAGCTGGCTGGTCTCACAAGGCTGACTTTCTTCCTTATTTCCAGTAAATAACTTGTATTCAGGACAGCTAAAAATATACTACGTTGTTCCATACTACTACTTTTTTACTGGAGAATTGTGGCAATTTCTCCAGAAATCATATGCAGCTGTAAATGGGAAACAAATGTCCACGTGATGGTGGACACTGTAATTACAAAAGAATGGAGCTGAAAGACCACGTAGCAGGTAACATTTACGCAAGACAAAAGACTGCTAGCCTGCAAGTGATCCAAAAGTCATAAATACTTGGGCTAATAGTGTCTTTGAACTGAATCTGTCTTTCTGCTCTTCCAGTATTCCTGC
>NW_010419082.1:101495-106143 GCF_000710305.1 Buceros rhinoceros silvestris
CCTGCTGAAGATCACAACAGAAAATACTACTCTCATATACAACGGATTTGGCTGTTGAAGAAGTATTAGCTATTTTCTTAGCATAAAAAACCTGAGCATATGTGAGTGTAGACTTACACTGAATGTCTTCATACAGTTTTAGTGGTCTATAACTCACAGCAAAACCAGAATATAATTTAAATTTAGTAATAACCCAGAGAATGGTATGCACGAAGAATGAAAGTGCTGCTACTGTCACCAATGCAAGCCATTATAGCCATGAGTAGATGCTTACCTTTGTGACTACTCTGTATGTAATAAATGTTTCAATGGCCGTAATGTGGCTTTCAGGATCATCGACTGTAATGAAGAGATCTCTTAATTCTGGTTCATCTTCAAACTTATACTGGTTTATCATTGATGAGGGGGATATTGGCATTGAAGAACTGAATGAGTTTACCTCCGCCAGTGACGTATCCTACAGATAAGACGTGAGAACATCCATATCAACACAGCTTTATATACAAAGACACATGTGCAAACATGTATGCCTCAGCTGCTAAACTGGCAAGCCTTTAAATAGTCTCGTGAAACAAATAAAACAGACAGCAGATGAAAGAATTATATAGCGCATGGCAAATCAATTATCCTTCTCAGTATTCGCTTCAGTGAGGATGTAAGAAATGAGTGAAATTTATACTAAAACTGATGAAGGAGCAAAATTCTACCATTTGACGAGAATGTTATGCATAGCTAGAAGGAGAACTTGCCTATGAATTCTAAAATTAGTTATGAATCCAAGCACCCAGTAATTGTGTAGGATACTTAGCAGCTTTGTTACAAGCCAATTACTCAGGACTTACGAAGTTTTAATTACCTCTAATAACCTGAACAGGGTGGATAAAAATTATGGTTTTAAAAGAATACAAGGCAAAATCCAAATGAGAATTTTTATTGGAATTGGATATTTCAGTTACCTTTTTTACAGTACTTTTTAAAGTAAAGTTTCAAATGGAAAACTTCTAGAGAGATGTAGATGTAATGTTTTTAGAAAGAAAAACTGTAAATAAGGATGCAGTATAAATTTGTTGCTTAATTTCTAAAGAAAGTCAAACCACTGTTTCGCTGAAGTGGAAAACCACTTTTTGATAGCATCAACCTCTTCCACCACAGCTCTCTAAGAATATGCCCCCAGAGCAGCTGCTTTCAGCTCAATGCATTCAATGGTGATCACTGAAATGTCAAGAAACTGACTGGAAACACGCAAAAAATTTCTTTCTTAGACCCAAGACTGGAGGAGATCTAAAAATCTTGAAGGATACACTGACTAGGAAAACAAATTCACTAACACCATAAAAAAAAACATAATAAATTAATAAGTCATTAATAAATAAATAAATAAATTTGGGCAATTACATCAATCACTATATTTTAAATATTAAAAATTATACACACTTTTCCTAATATATCCAATGCAATGAAGTATTTTGATAACAAATTTTGAAATTAATCTGTTTTCTAGTGTAGTTAGGCTACACTAACTACTAAGTGGCAAAGAGCTGCCCTTTCTGGTGCACCACTAAGCGTGAAGCAAGGAGAAAAAGGATGTTGCCAAAGAGAAAACTGCTCAAATGGCAGGAGTGGAAATGTGGGAGTCCCAGAAACTCGAGACACAGCAGCATCTCCCGGCTGATCTCATGGGAGTGAAGAGCACACTGCCACAGCGCTGCTGAACTTGGTGAGAGTTGCTTTTTTTTTTCCTTTGAATTCAATTGGATCAAAACTTTCTCTGGAACACATTCTCCTCTTGTTCTTTTCCTGCATCAAACCTCATTGCCTAATGCCATTCCTCTCCTTTGGATTTATCAACGTACTCCCATAATAGGGAGTAAAATTTTATATTGAGGATCATGCATGGAAAGCACTGATGTGCTTGCGGGTGAGCCAGTTCTTCCATTACTCAGGTACAGTTCTCTGAGCAGGTAGACAAAAGCAGGACGGAAGACTAAAGGCAATTGTTTAAATGTTATATAGCTGCTTACTTGTACACCTGTAAGTCATTTTCACACACTGTGTGTTCCTACAGATGTTCTCTATACTGGTATCCAGCCAGCACTGTCCTGAGTGGTGGAGGATAAATGGAGAAGCTGTTCTCACTGCCCGCCAGCACTAGCTGGCCATGCTCTATGTGAAGAATAAGGACTGGTAGTTCAGAGCACCCATGCGATTCAAAGTGCTGAGACAACGGGAAATTTTCAGGGGTAGAAAAATGTATGTGAGCAGGTAAGAGACTTGAATGGCCATATAACTTGAGGAATAACGACTCTGCAAGGCCTACGTTAGATCAAGGCAAATGTGTTTCATATTTTCTCATTTTCCATGGGTCATTAATACCTTAGTGTTTTGTTTCTCCTCGTTGGTTGTTATTAAAAATTGCTCTATACAGGCAGGTTTCTGAAAGTATATTTTTATAGGGAAGGGCTTATGAATATGTGGTTTGTGAAACAAAACATGGGCAATAAAAATCCATAGAATAAGAAGGACTTCAGTTCTGTTATAATACATCTCTAATGTTCATCTGCACATGAATGAATGCATGTGAGTTTTAAATGAGCATCTGTTTCTTTTTCTTTGTCCTCATGATAATTCAGGTTTAATTCCAGCAGTTCTTGAAGTCTGATGTCATTGCAAAAACACAGTAAAAAAAGATGATGATTTTCTATTTTCTATAGAGCTCTAATTTTGTGGTTGGAACTATGTTTTTGTGTGCACACAGATGAGGGCAGAAATTTTGTGGCACAGGGAAAACAAACAATTCTTCTAGCTGTTGGGCTGTATAACTTTTTTTGAAAAAGGTTTTTACCGTTCATCCATGCAGAGAGAATCAAGGGCCTGTCCCAGGTAAAGATATCCTTTCCCACACCTCCCCTGGCCCCCCCTACCCGCAGTACCCCTTCTCCCTTCCAAGCCCTTTCACTACTGACAGCAGTGGCCGATCAGCAAACAGGTTCATGCATTTTGATTTACTGGCCAGGAGACCAAATAGGTAGAAACAAGCTCCTGGCAGCATGAGGGCCACCTTCTGGGTCTCCTTCCTCTAATACTTGCAGTTACCCTATCTTGCATTTGACTGCAATGGCTCAGCAAGACTCCAAAATAAATAAGGGAAGGAAAATACACACACAGCAGGACCAACTTCAAAGTTGATCCTGCAGCTCTCTGTAAAAGACATTAAGCCCTGGGGCTTGCCTAAATACCACTCCTCCCCAGAGCACAGATCCCTGACTCAGGGTTGCTTCCATGCCTCATCCATTCCTCCCTCCCTCCCAGTTAGGATCCAGAGTTTGCAGTCTTCTGAGGCCACGGATCCAGAACAGGTCTGGAGATAAAGGACATGGTGGCAGAGCTTGTCTTGTAACAGAATAGCTCAGTTGTTGGAGCATTCTTCAGAGGCAAAGAGATTCAGGAAGATAGAATTGTTCCCTGGCCATAAAATTCACATATAAATTAGTCTCAAATTCTTGATCAACTTGTTTTGGAAGAAAAATTAGCCTCTATGCAATCGTGAAGTGGTATGCATATCTTTTCCAGAAATACCATTAAATTTTCTGTAATTATGAACTAAAGACAAACAAACACACACTGCAAAACAGAGTTTGAAGGAAGAACTGCTAAAGATTTTAAGTATTAACCAAAGTGCTGACAGCTTTGTCAACACAAGGTCACCATATCGGTTAACAAGGAAGACAAAGATTAACTGAATGGGTGTTGTGATACACGTGATACTCTACATTTTGAAATTAATGGAAGAAAGAAGGCTGAAAACATTTTATTTGTATGACTCATAACTCAAGCCTAAGAAGTTGTTCTGAGGGCTTTTTAGCAGAGGCTTTTTCCACAGTAATAGAAACTGGGATAAAGTGCATGTCATGTCATGAAATGCTTTATCCGAGCTGCTGAAGAAGGTGCTAGTCTGTAATATTTGAGAGATGTCACAGGATACCGAGTCAATGGTTTATGACACTATCAGGTTAAATGTCTATGAATTTTTGTAAAATAAAAGCCCTGTGTTTACATCCTGAGTAATAACTTAGGGTATTGAGGTTGACAATTTTTAAGAATCTAATTTTTCACCATTTTGGTAGCTGGAACATTTCATTGACTCAGCTGAGAAAGATGAAGTCGACGTCAGGCACTGAACTCTGCACTGCCACTACTGTCCCCGCTTGGCTTGCAAATGTTACACCACTACCTTAAAGACAGGGGTGTGAGAAACCTCATTAAGTTACAATTTAAAACAAGGTGGTCCTTGAACACTATATTATAGAAAAATGGATTTTACAAAACTTCGCCTGAAGCTACATTTAGCCTGTCAGTTTACCTTAAATACCTGGAGCATGAACAAATGGGGTGTAATCCCCAATCAACCTCACGGATTTTCATCAGCTCAAAAGATCACCCCGCAAACTGCACCTCAAAGCAAACCATGAATTTCTGGTCTATATATAACCACTAAATGCAGGAGTCCAAGCTTTGGAAAGATGCTGTATTTTCACACAGTATGACAAAATTCCTTGCTTGCAGGAATGTTACCACGTGGCACGCATTAGTAGTAGTTAGGATTTAATGTAAGTACGAAATGTTTGGCATGAATCCAGGTAGCAGGAAT
>NW_010419082.1:106236-107603 GCF_000710305.1 Buceros rhinoceros silvestris
TAAAGATATAGATATTTCCCATACAGCAGCAGTAACTCGTATCGACTATACTTGTTTTTATTTTTTATTCCCAAAGAATGACAAGCAAGCAGTATAACTGCCAATGCGCTGTATTGATAGGCAGGTATCTGGATGAAGAACTGCCTGAGCTTACCTAGTAAAAGCAAAAGGATTCAAAGAAAGAAACAACTAAAAAGATATTTTAACACTGCTTTCACATGCAAGTTCAGTGAATCATTCTCTCTTTATGAAATCAAGATTGGTGCTTTCCTCGAAAATATAATTTAGCTAGACTAGTTACGCTTCAGAAAAAAACAGATAACTTCGTGAAATTCAGCTTGACCTTTTCCATGTTACGGACCATTAAATCACCTAATAGTCCCTTCTGGCTTAAAATCCATGAATTTCAAGAATTTTACTAGAGTCAAAGTGTAATACACAGCACCTAAGAATGAAGCTCTTGTTCCAGTGTGTTTATTCACGTGTACCCAAAAATGTGTTACATTTACAGAAATATAAAAAAGACACATTTAATTCACATGACAATCGGTCCTACTGAAAATATGTTTGGTGTCACATTTTCAAATAGGAAACATATCTGCTATTTCTCCCCAGTGTCACACATCCTGCCACACAGCAGTTCAGCAGTCTCAGAAGGTGAACAGGGCCTTAGCCCTCTATATACACTTTTTTCCACCTTAGCTCTCTGTATGTCCTTAGATTTTAGATGCTGCCTTGCTAAGGCCAATAGATCCATGACATGCTCCCTTCTTTAATGGCTCAGATGACAAGAGGTAAATCTCATCTTAACCAAATCAGTACAAAATGAGAAACAATACACGTGGTAGACACACCACGCTTCACTGGTTTAATTAAAATCAGCAATATTGGCAAGACCGGTGCCCGTGCACCCAGCTGTGTGTGCTTTTGGAACGTGGATCCTAATACATCATCAGTTACATTCGTTTTATTTGTTTCATCACAATACAGCTGTTAACTTCTCGAACCTGCTACATGAAGGTGCTCGACTTCCTTTAATCTTTTAAAAGGTAACTCAAACTTGGAAATATTCTTTTATATTTAAATACAATTGCAGTTACTAAACATGACTTTATTTAATTTACAGATACATACATGCTACATGACAGACGTGATGGTAAGGTTACAGCGAGTCCAGATTACTTGCCAAATTTAAGGTAAGAGCAGTTATGACTTGCACAGCTGAAGCAGCAAACCACCCTTTTCGTGCCCGAGGAGCCCCCCGTGGCTCCGCTGAGCGGGCCGGGCTCTCTGGGGGTAAGCGGGTGCCTGGGGCTGCGCTCGGCGGCCCCTGCAGCCCCGGGCGGCTTCTCCTTGGGCAGCGGCCG
>NW_010419083.1:0-24159 GCF_000710305.1 Buceros rhinoceros silvestris
TAGTAATAATATAACAATAATATATTAATATATACTTCAGCTTCTATAAATTATTACCAAAACTGAAGTTACTTAATATTTTGGATGGGAGTGTTAAATGCCAAAACCATCTTCTTAGGGCATGTTAATTTATGTGTGAAACGGAGACCAATATAGCAATGGATACTATGTGCCAATTTCAAAGTTGGTTGTAAGGCTCGATTTACATTCACACTGTTATTTAAAGGCAGACAGACAATGGTTCATCTCTCTAAGGAGTTCTCACTAAGAAGATACACCTGTCAATAATATGCTAAGAGAACAGATACCAGTTTT
Source organism: Buceros rhinoceros silvestris (assembly GCF_000710305.1). Taxonomy (NCBI): domain Eukaryota; kingdom Metazoa; phylum Chordata; class Aves; order Bucerotiformes; family Bucerotidae; genus Buceros; species Buceros rhinoceros. The sequence continues at coordinate 316 of NW_010419083.1, forward strand.
GGTAAATAAGTGTTGGGATTTATATTGAAACTAATTTTTAGCATTTCTTGCAAATTTACAGTCTCCAGTGATTCAAAGTAGAGCATTTGGTTCTCTCCTCAGGTTGAGACTTTTCTAAATTCAGATAGCTAAAAATGGAAGCATCTCCCACACACAGCCAGGGAGATCTTGCTGCGACAGGGGATCTGAGAACCTACCCATTTTTGAAAAACACATAAATGTATCTCAGTGCAAATAATTGCCAGTGGTATGGAGGTGAATTGAGAGCATTGCAGGGTTGAGGGTGAACAAATGCAATTTGGACTTAGCTGTGGCAATCCTTCTGTGGGTAGAGTAGGACTGCAGAGGAAGCTCAGATTGACAATATATTAATTTTTTTTTTAAGTAAAAACTTGAACATTAAGATGTCAGTGGTTTTGATTAGATTAATGGATGCATGTCCAAATATGTAATTGGAAATTTTCAGTAACATTTGTTTCAGACATTTCTGGAGCCTTCAAAACAAATCAAATAATCAGTAATAAGTTCACCTCCACCAGAGTCTTAAGAAGCTTTTAACCTTCAGATTAATGGAATTGCTTTGTATGGCTAGGCAGCCAAAAGGATACTAACTATTTAAACTGATAGTGTAGAGCTGAACTGTTGACTTCAGCGGGGCTCTGGGCTTTCCACGTTAGGATTGTAACTGTGGAATCAGGAGCTGATGGAGTGGAACAGCATCTCCAGAGAAGCTAAAAACACCTGAGCCAACAAAAATTGAAATGCACAAATTCCCTTCATGAAGAAGCTGTTACAGAGTTTATTCTCCCCTTAATACTTGTTCTAATTTTTCCTGTCATGATTGGTTATGTTATCTACTTTTAAATTTTCCATTTTATGCCTTAGAATTGTAAATTCTAAATGTGACATTTTATTGAAACTGTAATAATTTACAGAAGCATTAAGTGATTTGATGATGTGTAGTAGTATTGAATTATGCCCAGAGATTCAGAAATGTAGATTATACACACATTTCCTAAGATTTTAAAAAAGAAAATCCTAGGATTATTTTCCTTTTAAGCATAAACATTACTGAGTGTGTTAATGTTCATTATTCCATTTCTATTTACTTTGGGCAATCTGGATCCTGGAAGAGAGGTCCTTTGCTCAAAACTGATTAAACATTTCTGTCAGCTTTTTCAGTCTACAGAAGAGAATTCTGAATGCCTGCAGAGACTGAACTTCTCTTTGAAACCTTTTGGAGCATAATTTGATTCAGTCAGAACCACCTCCATAATTCTCTATAAAAATAAGGAAAACTCCAAAGTGTTTGAAAAAGAGTGAAGTTTAACTTTGGACCTGTCAGTTGTCCCCAGCTGGCAAGTTACACTTTCCAAATAAGTATTGTGAGGAACAGAATGGTTAGTGTGCACAGTTTCCTCATAGAAATAAAGTATCATTCTTTCAAGAAAATCAATGTAAAAGTTGAAATAACAAAATGATGTCTGAAAGTATTTTTTTCACGTACACTCAAGAATTTCTGTAGCCATCTGTAGCTGTATAAGAAAAAACATTTTGAAAGAGTTTCTTAAACACTGGCTGTTTCTTAAATGCATGCTTTTTCTCTAAGTTGCCTAAAACTGATTATTCTGATTATTCTTTTTTTATTAGTACTTTTATGTACTCAATGGTGATCACTCCAGGGAAATAATCTAAACAAATAGTTGGGGGATGTGAGCATACATTTTCTTACAGTCATTTTAACCTGTGACACCTCTGAAGACTGTCAGCAAGAACTGGCATACAGGAATTTTGTATATACGGGATATAGATAAGCACACGTTAGAATATGTGACCTGAGGAATCATCTCCTAAAACCTACAAATATTTTATCACTCCAAAATGGTCAGCAGTTTATCCAGCTCCTGGGTTGTGGTAATAGGGAAAATATTTACTCTGGTGGGGTAGGCAGCTGTTTTTCACAAGAGGAATTATCCCATCACAAACTTGGATGCAGTAACTATGACTATCATAAAACATAGAGTTTATGTGTTTGTGATTTACTGTGATAACCCGTAAGTCATTGAATTCCAGAGTTTTACAGTTTCTCCTTCTCACAAGCTGCAGTGTGGCTTATTGAGGTTCTTCAGTTTAGCTTGGAAAAAAAAAGGAGGTAAAACAAGAAGGACAAGGACTAGCCCAGCTTTCTGCCAAGGATGAGGAGTCACAGAATGGTTGAGGTTGGACAGGACCTTTGGAGGTTACCTGGCCCTATCACTCTGCTCAAAGAAGGATCACGTAGAGCTGACCATATCCAGATAGTTTTTTAGTATCTCTGAGAGGGAGAATACACAGCCTCCCTTAGAAACCTGCCCCGGTACTTGGTCACCCTCAGAGTAAAAAAAATGTGTTTCCTGATGTTTAGAGGGAAGTTCCTGTGTTTCAGTTTGTGTCCTTTGCCCCAGGTCCTCTCACTGGGCACCACAGAAAAGAGCCAGGCTCTCCTATTTGCACCTTCCCTTCAAATATTTGTACTCATTTATGAGATTCCCCCTGAGCCTCCTCTTCTCCAGGCTGAAAGGAAAGTGAAGGAAAGGATGTGACTATTCTCTATATTGTAAGAACTTTTTCTCAGTAAAAAGCATGCAGTTAGAATAGGTTTAATGATAGACTTTGGCTTACATTAAGGTCTGTTTGTACTTTGTGGCCGAGTAAAGGGAGTTCAAAAACCCTGTGGAATTACATGTGAACAACATTAAGGCTAATTTAGGTTGCCTGAGCAGTATAAAGGGGATCTGAGAGTACAGCAATGTAACAAAAATGGATTAAGTTGTCACAGTATAACTGCTCAATGTCTGAGCCACGTAAGTGAAATGAGCTTGTGAGATCTTAACCTTCCACTGTCAGGAAGCTTATACCACCTCTGCATTGCAGCTTCTTTTCAATTCCAAAATCTCTTTTGTTAGCCTCAGTGCCAGAATAATTACCTTGTCTGAGGAAATGGGGGACAAATAAAAAAAGCCTGGCTTTGTTAATTGTAATTAACAATATTGGAATAAAAAAGACGTCAGAAGTAGAAATAATAAATGGACCTGCTCTGCACCAGGCAGGTGGTTAGGAGGTGAGAGAGAGATGATGCAGGGGTCTGTCTGTATCTCAGTAGGAAAGGCTTGGTAATAAATGGCTTAATAAAATAACTGTTTAGATAGAATAAGAAGAGTAATATAGATAGTGCATATAACTTATGTGCCTTCAGCTACTGGGAACCCTGTGTTCACACAGCTCTGGATGGATTTTTTCCACAGCATGCTGTGCAGAGCCCATCCATGGAGGAAAGCCTCTCCTTTTTGGTTATTTAAGATTTTATATAATTTCCTTACAAGAAAACAACTCTATTATTGACGGATATTTCAATGAGAACTGTCATGGAGACACTGAAAAAACCAGACAGCAGCAACTACTTGAAAATTTGGTATTTATTACAATCAAAGTTCCCTGGCACTCTGATAGTCCAAAGGTAATTACAAGCTCAGACGTCAGTCAGGAATATATTATTGCACAACAAATTCCCAAACTCCAAGGAACAATCTTGAAGACAGATGAACAAAAATGGGCATACACTCACTCACAGAAGGGAAAATCTCCCACTCAAGGGTACCCAAAACCAAGAGGTCACTCCACCAAAATGGGTGAGGATTTACTCAAGAATGTCCTGAAGAAATAGTTCACTCACCAAATGGGATGTGAGTGCTCATTTGATCCTGGGACATTTCCTTGAACAGCATTTATACCCTAGTAAATGTAAACTGTGGTCATCCTAATTAGTTGGAAGCAAGCACAAGACAAAGGCAGGCGGAGAGTCCTAGAACACTGAGGCGAACCTATATCAGGTTTGTGCAAGCCCCGGTCTTCGTCAGGGTGGCTGCACTTGCCACAAGAACATCTTGCTGAACTTTTAGAAGGCAAGGCCACACAGGTGATGTAATTGCTGTCAGAAAGTGGGAGCTGCCTGAGGTTCTTCCATTGCAGTGAGTTGGTAGAACTCGTTCTGTGGTCAAAGATATATGCAGCACAGCACCACCTGAAGGCCATTCTGGACACATCACAGCACATACCTGTGCTTACTCTGGTTACATGTTACATGGGTCACTAGGTCCTGGATCCAGAAGGTCCGTTGGTCTTCTAGTCTCGGTCAACACAGAACCCTCCCTACTCTATTAGCGGTTAGGAAGAAAATGAAGTAGAGAAGGTATAGAAAATATGACCTAGAACTGTGTAGCATGAGAATGCCAGTGTAGGAAAGATAATGAAAATTTGTAATCCAATTAATAAAGTTACTTTTTTGCAATAAGTTATTAGAAGAGTAATATTTATATTATAAAATATCATTATGTGCTCATTTTTGCTATGTATCTCTATTCTCTGAAGAGAGGATGATAGAAATGGTGGTGAGAAGGTGTAACTACTTTGAAAGAAGACTAATCCTAACTGCCCATTTAAAAAAATTTCAGAAGCTGGTTTCCTCTGTAGTCTCCTTTGATTAGCATGAAACCATTGTGGAGATACAATTATACTTCATTAGGGATCCATGAATCCAGGAAATGAAACAGTCTATTCTCTTTAGACTCTGCAGACAGTGACAATAGATATGCTTTGCGGATCTAATCTGTTTTCCTTATGTCTCTATCATGGTTTGTAACAACTGCCGCAATCCTTGTCTAATGGTTTGGTTTAGCCATATTTTCTACTGACACGGAAATGACTGCACCACTTACAGTTTCTGTTTGGTTTGTTTTTTTTTTCCCCCTGAAAAAGTAAGTATTCCGTAGGAAGATGAGAGACAACGTTACAGGAAATCGGCATGTTAGCGAGGCAAAAGCCATTGACAAAAATGCGTTCTACGAACTTCTCAGGAAAAAAAAGCAGAAGAGTTCGATATACGCTTAGCTTTCAACAGATTGAGAAAGCAGCTCACAATTTTGAACAGATTGTTCTGTTTTGCTTTTCTGCATTCATTAAGGCCTAGTGCTTTGTTTAAAAAGAAATAAGTTTGTTCTCAGAAGCTGAGTCGTTTAAATGAATTTTCATTGGTGTATTCAGACACTAGTGCTTCAGAATAATGTCCTAAATTAATGATTTCTGGAAGGAAGATAAAGCAGAATGAAATTAGAGACATTCAAGACTCCAACAGTAATAGTTTGCCTAACTTTGAAAGTCATCTGATACAGGGTTTCTAAATAGCTAATGAGAAAACAGAAGCTTCAGTAGAAAATATCTCTTTCAAAAATCATGTAACGTTTCTGTGGAAAGTAAGATACATGTTCACACGGGATTGTATAAAGAAGTGACAGTTACAATGTTTAGCCTGTGTCATACCCACACTTACGGAATTCATAGGCACTGGCTGAGTTTTCAAGCTAGTGAGGTCAGGCAAGCAGAATGTATCTGGAACAGTAGATATTGCTAATTAGCAGTTTTGAGGTGAAAATCAGGCAACAAGAGTCAAAGACAAAACTTTTTGTCATCATACACAGCTTTTGGAATGGATAGAAAGGGTTTTTGGTCATACTGAGGACTGCATAGCCAGTAACACAATACCAGTGTGTGATACAAGAAAAAAAAATTCAGGCTGTTTTTTCACAGATTGAGACCGATTTCTCAAACTCATGCATCCTGAGAGACCTGACTGTGGCAATTAAGCTAATATCTTGATCTCAGTATTACTGCCCATTTATGGCAATATTAATTAGGCCAATTAGAGACAGAGCAGCTATTAATGTAGCACTGAAGTACATGTCTTTGGTGTGGGCTACACAGAGCTGTGGCTTGCATCTTGGTCTTCTCTGCTCCAGACAACTAGTTTAACAAGCAGTTCTTCTGTGATAAGCATACTGGCTTTCTGTCTCCAACTTCAAAAGGCTTTGGCTTTGCAAACTTCAAGCAGCAACATTTTTTTTTTTTTTTAATCCTGAAGTTGCCTTTGAAAGAGAAACCTCCTGCTCCTTCCTGTTACTTGCAGAGGTACCCACAAAACAGACAGCAGCGGCTACCCCAGAATCGCAGATTTATTGCTATGCAAGTTGCCCAGCACTCTGACAGTCCGAAGTTAATTATGATTTACTACATAACAAATTCCTAAACTCTAAGGAATACACTTGAAGAAAGATGAACCAAAACACGTGCAACTCACTCATAGAAGGGAAAAATCTCCCACTCAAAACCAGAGGGTCTCTCACCAAAAGGGGACAAGGATTTACTCAAGTACATCCTGAAGAAATAGTTCACTCACCAAACAGGATATGAGAGCTCATTTGATCCTGGGACATTTCCTTGAACAGCATCCTGATCCAAGAGGAGAGTCCCCAGCTGCAAACCTGCTGCTCCAAGAACTGACTTGAGTTGACTTCTCTGGCAGGGCTCCATTTAAACCCTAGCCAAATGTGAACTGCAGTCATCCTAATTAGCTGGAGGCAAACACAAGACAAAGGCAGGCTGAGGTACCAAGCAACAGCTGTGAGACACTGAGCTGATCTTTACAAGGCATTTGGGCAAGCCCTGGTCTTTGTCAGGTCCTTGTCAGGGTGGCTGCACCTGTCATAAGGTACAATGGTTGTATCTTGCAGAGAGACAGCTGTTACAGCTCTGGTTGAAAGCTGTGGGTAAGTTCTTAGTACATCTATGGAAAGAAAGGAGCTAGAAGAAAAAAGCATAATCGATGGGAAATTTGATGTGTCACTGTGTTACAGAGATGAGAATTTTTTTTTTCATTGCTCTCCTGGGAAAAATTAGGCTGTTTTTTCTCAATTGGAAAAAAACCACAGGGAAAAACTTAGGACTTTTCTTTTACAGTGATGTCAGCATTCATGGACCTGCGAACTCCCTTTTTGTTTCTTCCCTTCCTGCCCCTTGGCCTCCACCCCTCCCTGCCCCCAGCTTCAGTTCTGGAGAACAGCTAAACGTGTGTCTCTATTCAACAGAGCAGCTTAATCTGATGTTTAGATCTCAATGACTGTTGGGCAACCCCATGCTTAAACAGATAGATAGACAGAGACTGCTGAATAGCTGTGCTGGGCTAAATCAGCCTTTCAATAAAGAGAAATGGTGGAGTCCGTGAAGTCACATTGGTGTCAGTGAGATCAAAAACTGGAGAATGAAATTAAGCTCATCTAAAAATACACTTCATCACTTTCCTCAGACTGCTGTTTAAACACTCACTGTAATCCATTCCTCCTGATAGTTTTCTTTAGCTTTTTATAGTTTTTCGTTATTTTTTTTTCATTAAAGGGAAACAGGTTGTTAGCAAACATCCTAATGCTGCCTCATTTCTGCATGAGCAGAATTTTACAGTAGTAATGTGTGTGTGTCAGTCCCTCAGAAAAGGAAAAAAACAAACAATTTATCAAGAAAGGAACTGAACCTGACATCTGCTCCACAGTAGAGCAACAACTGCTCTGTTTTGTGTGGTTTCTTTGCATTCTACTCCCACTGAGCAACAATACAGTAACAAATTTAATAAAATGTGATAGAGGTAAATAGGTTCTCAAATGACACATGAAAACAGATGTGTTCTTTAGTTCTGAAGAAAATGAGGGCACCACACTCAGTAAGTTCGGACTACAATGACATACATTTTACCACTCCTTTTTAATGAAGTCCTTGTTGTTGTTCCATTCTTAAGATTGCAAGACTATTCCCTTTTAAGATCTATTGCATGTTACTTTCAAATAGTTTTTTAAAATTAGTCAGAAAACATTTTCAGAATTACTGTGAAATAAGTATTTTTCTGAGGAAAAAAGAAGAATTTTATTTTTATTTATTTATTTATTTCCGATACCTGTGAAAACAAGTATAAAGATGACATTTGCCAGAATTATCTTAATACTATCACCTATCTCGGTCACTCAAGCAAGTGGGAATATTAAAAAAAAATATCAGGATGCGGAAAGCTGGTGGGAGAGACAGACAGTTCTGGATGGACATGAGCATTCTGAGAGAAGGACCAGGTGATGTTCTATATGCAACTCTTTGTCTTCCTGCAACAGATAATCCAGGTTGTATTTATAAACCTGAAGCTCCAAAGATAGTTTTGGGATGAGTTTTGCAGTTTTGAGTTTTGTGACTTGACACACAGACCAGAAAATAGTAATGGCTTGTGGGGAAAATTATGCTCAAGGTATATATGGTGATTCATCTTCTAGAAACTCAGGGATGATAAAGTTGAAGTTACCTTGTAAACATAGGAGGAAGATGTTTATGGTTGACAGTGGAAATCTGTCTGTCTTTAGGGTCCACCATTGGCTGTTCTTCGAAGATACATATGACAGAACTGAAGTGAACAGATGAGAGGACGTACATGTACAGTCTGAACTTTCAGTACAGGTTTATGAATATTTTGTGAGAATAGTATTGGCTGAGGACTTACAATTGTTTTGAATTGAACAATGTGGTTTCTTTTCTTTCAAATGTTATATGAACTGTGAAAATGTAAAATCTGTTTTCTCTGAATTGGCAGTTTTCATGTTGCTAATCATTCGTGTTTGCTTGGTTTTTTTTGACTGCTACATTCTATGGTAAACATTTCCACTTTGATTATAAACTAGTCACTTCCACTGTAAAGATGACTTTCAAAAGTCAGTGATGTTAAGGGGCATCCATAATAAATAAAAGTAGTAAAGAAGCTTGAATGGAATATGCTTTAAAACTTATTAGTAATTTCTAACTCTGTAAATGTAGAAGCCGACTTCATGTGTATCTGAAAAATTACCAAAGTGTTAAAAGTAAAATAAACCATTTCTGAACTCCACTGGTTGTGGATTTTCGATTGTCTAATGTATAATGTCAGTGAAGCTGGCAATTCTTCTCTTTTGAATTCAGAAGTATTTCAAAATTTTTCACTTGGTGGCTCTCTGGGGGAAAAAAAGCTCCTTATTTAGCATAATATTTCTCTTCTGGATACTGCTAGACCTTCGTTCTGTGGTGTATTACACTGGCAAGATATAGGCAGAGTGAAATGTGCGTGAGGAGAGTCATGGTTTTCACATTTAAAAAACAAATCTCAGTGAAGCAGGGGCATAGACTGAGAAGGAGGTGAAGAAAGTGTTAATTGCATGTTCTTACAATAGTTGATAAGTACTTAGCAGTCCATGAAAATACTGGCAGGGCCTATGTGATAGGAATGGAATTATAATCCCAAAATGAAAAAGAATGCAAGAAAATGAGCTGGTAATCTAAGATGGAATAAGTCAACTGATAAAAAATATTCTCTAACTATTAAAAGTCTTGAATGTCTTTGTCAAAATAAAGTTTTGCACATTCAGTAAAGAAAGATAAATGTTGCACTGAACTGTTGTAACAAAACTGTTTGTGGAATGGTGATGAAAAATGCCTGAACATAACAGAGTCAGGGACCATAATGTTCTCCAAGCCAGTCAAATAACATCTTCATCAGTTAAACGTATTCATTTTGTTTTAAAAAACAGATGAAGACTGATGCTGTTTTCTAATCCAGAATAATTCACAGTGAAAATTAATAGCAATATCTACCCTAATCTTGACTTGTACATCCAAAATTGTCTCTTTTTTTTTTTTCTTTTGATTATTGTTCTATAGCTTTTTAGGATTCTTGGGAAATGTTGAGACAAAAATTATTCTTGATCGAAGTGCAGGGGAATATCCAAACTATATCTGAAAGTTATGGACTGTATTGACTAATCTGAGTGCTATGATTCTGTGACATATGCTTCAACATCAAGGGCTGATTTATCATGACTTATTTATCATGATTTATTCTAGGACCGTTTCATGCTATAAATCAAATATTCAGGACAATCAAGTTACCTCTGTCCATAGGAGCAGTCTGTCTGAAGCATATTTGATAGCACGTTTACTGTTAAAATACTGGGAATCAAAACTTGCATACCATGCAGAGAGAAACTGGAATGACGGTCTATGTTTCCCTGAGAATAAAAGAATTATGTGGGCATTTTCAAAAATATTTTAAAGAAAATATAGAGTATCAAAAGGATAAATGCTGTTCTGGCAAAACAGTGATAAAGAATATTGTTTTAGAAAAATTGCCCAGCTGTAAAAAAGCAAACTACCCACAAAATAAGACAATCTAGGATCCATGGATGAACAGTGTCTGACTGTATTTTCAGGCCTGGGATTCAAACACAAACAGACAGATTAAAAAAACCCAAATAAATTACACAACAGTTGTGAAGGTTTGAGATTTACTGGATTTATGACTAGGCAGTAAAGCAGAACAAACTCTAAGACAAATATATCAAAGTACTCCAGAAGTCACCAAGGAAGATATGTCTCCAGCTGAAAAGTTTGAGAAGAGATAGGTGTTTTAGGAACTCCACTAGTCAGGAGTAGAAAATGACAAAAGATAGCTAGTTTGGAAGAAATATGAGAGTTTCATACAATTTTATGAACCATTACGTACCACATGTTATAGACTTATTCAACAAGACCATGTGAGAAGGAGAAAATTATTGCCTCTGCTGGCTGCAACCAAGGCACCTCTGGCCACTCAGGAGTCCTCAAATCAAAGGAGTAAAGGTCAGAGCAGGCACAGAACATCTGACAACTCTCTGATGAGCTGATTTTTGTACACTTTCCTTCTGTAAAATAACAGTATTCCAAGCATGTGGACTTTGTACTGCCCGGCAAAATAAATCGCTGAATCTCAGTTGTAGAGATTCGTAATTTCTGAAAAAGTCCAGTTGGTCTATGCAACATATTGTTATCTTAAACAGGTTAAAAGTGAAATAAATTATAAAAAAGGATATTAATCCCACAGAATATCAAGTTTTTAAAAGCGAAGTTGGTATTAGTCTAGTGTAAAGTTCTTAGAGCAGGAAATACAGAGACTTTTAAATGGGAAGAAAGGCTACTATTAAAATGTATACACTCCTCAAATTTCATTTTATCTCTCCGTGCTAACATGGATTTTTATCACAATCAAGACTACAAAGACTCAGCATGGCGTACATCTGAAAACTGAGTACCAGGATATTCATTCAGTATTAAACAAGGTGTTAAGGGTCGAGGGGCCGAGGCAGATGATAATCCCTCGAATTCCCTTAACGATTCTCCTCTGTCTTATTAAAGACAGAAGGAGTTTAGGGGAGAAAAGAATAAAATTCACACCTCGGTCTGTGTTCAGAAAGCTGAAACAAACTTTTAATAAGCAATAAATCCACACGACTATTCACTATTATATGTATAGGCACAAACCGAGAAAAAGGGAAAAGAAACGCAGAAGAGAGGACTTAGATAACCAGAGTTCTGCACAGTTCTGTCCAAGGTCAGTGCTCGTCCGTTGGCAGACAGCCAACAGCGAGGTGGCAGTGCGCGGCCTTGCTTCTCTCTGGCCTGGTCAGGTCCCTCTCTCGCGCCGGGAAAGGGGGGGCGGCAACAACCCCGTGAGCAGCTGATCTAGGAAAAAAGCTCTCGGTACGACACAGAGTTCAGAGAGTTTGGATATTCTCACCCGATTTCCAGACGGGATGGGATTCACGGCAGTAACAGCTCAAAAGTCCGTAGTCGCCAGCGATGTGGGAGCGTAGGCCTCAGGTCTCGGTCCGGGTTCGGCCTAGTCGTTCGGCAGGTCGGGCCTGGTCAGGCCTGGACGTCTGCCAGCAGGTCCGCGGCAGGAGCTCTCCTTCGTGCTGGTGTCCGGAAGCCAAGAGGGAGCCACTCCCCCTTTTAAAGGCTCCCGACATAACGTTTCACCTGACCCCCTCAACCAATTAAATGCAGAATTATCGTATTTGCATGGAATAATTCTATTTGTCCATTACCCAAAACAAGGAAGTTTTAGCTCAAACCAGGACACAAGGCTTTCCAAGATGGGTGGTCTTACAACTTGCAGCACTGGCATATTATCATGCAATCCAGGTGAAGGATGTTACAAACCAGTGTGAAAGCTTATTCAGAACTGTGGGTTAAGATGAGGCAAAAAAGGCATGAGGAAATGGATTTCTCAAGTGGCTTCTGCATAACAGATAAATTCACACCAAGAAATCCCATTGCTAAGGCTATCTTAAGATTCCTAGATAAATATGAAGCATTGCAACCTTCTCCCTATCTGCCGCTACAGCTAAAAATAAGGGATTCCTCCTTATACCCCATCCAATATCTATTTCAATTGGCTAACTGGGCAAACCACTCAATTCAATCAGTTTTTGGAGAGGAGAAATACCTGCTATCTTACCAAGAAGTTTGTACCAACCCTCGTATTGTATGCATGATTTGAGAGAAACTAAAGAAAACAGGGAATCAGTTCAGCTGGAGGAGCAAAGGGATATGTAGTACAAGGATTTTTAATCTTCCAGTTATATCTTTATGGAAAGATTTATTTTTTTTTTAATACCTTCCTATATGGTAGCCCTTGTTTCTGCACTGTGGATTCACATCCACTAGGTAGGTGTGAGCAGTACTGTATCTGCCAATGTCCTTTTAGAGCCTTCAGCACCCAGCCACAGACATGACTGTTAAGTAAAAGTATTATGGTAGCTGCAACTGTCAAAGAATATAAACAAGTCAAGGTCTGAGAAGAAAGGAAGTATCTCTTACTGATACTGTGTTCCTCCTTTTATTGGTTGGGCTAGTGAAAGACAGCTTCTCTCCTCGAGCCCTGCCTATTAAGAGATGTTTTGTTGTGCAGTACTAATAGACTTCAGCTTCCAGCTGCTAGACTCTGAAGTGCTCAGATGTGAAAGGAACCATCTCCCGTTACACCCAGTGTATTCTTTTCACTGGAAGAGTATGTTGAATTAAAATGTAGGACATTTTGGTACAGAGAAGCAATGGACACGGTAATTTAATTACCTACAGTATTGAGTCCTGATTTATAAGGTTGGCAAAAGTTCAACACAGGGTAACACTGACACTCTGGGAGCTGTCTTGGGCTGTTTTAATCAATAACCTTTCACAGCTTCGTGATTTTCCTTTAGAAAATTTTAATCTTCAGATAAATAAGTGGATGCCACTTCTGATAAACAGTGTTTCTTTTTTCAATTTTAAAAATGTTTTCATTTTGACCTTGACGAGTGCCTGTATGTTTCACATGTGTTTTTTGGTTGGTATTCATTCAGCTACCCAGCTGCCCTCACCTTTTCTAACTAACCTTTGTGCAATAGTCTTCCCTATCAGTTTCTTTGCCCTTGATCATGGAAACACTGTCTTTCTGGACACTTCTTGGAATAAAATGAAAGAAAAATTGTTAGCTAAAATGCAATTTTCTGTGAAAAACAGCTTTCAAGAACATTTTAAATTGAATTTTATTGATTTAAAGAAGAATGGTTTTAGGAATTTTCTTTATAATGTTTTTCATTATAATTGACTTTTTTTTTGTTTCTTGATGTAAAGTACCAAGTTTAACTGCACTAATATGCAGCCAATCATAAGCCATATAATTAAAAAGATAATAGGAAAAGCCTTAATTAACTTCATTTTGACTATTATCTAGTGAAGCATTAATATTTTGAAGAACATCTGACATTTTATTTTTCTTAATAAAAATTAGATTAAAAAGAGAAACTGTCCTTATTAATCTGCTCAAGTACCAATAACTAATTTCAGCAACAAAAACTGACAGCATGAGATGTTTCTGCGACATACAGTTTACAGAGGTGTATTAGATTCGTAACACACAAAAATTAGTTTGCATCTCTTAGAATACTTTTCTAAGTATTTTAGCTGCTCTTGCTGCTGCCTCTGTTTCACCAGAATACTTGAGGAAAAGCCAAGTCAGAGGTCAGAGTCGACCATGAGCACTGACAACTGAGTCTCTTGGGAGGGAGAAGTGGTTGCAGAGCCGGTAGCTGCCCTCAGGGCCCTGACACCTTACCAGATCCTTCCAGTCGTCACCATATCCCTGAAATCGCCTGCCCTCTCTGATCCTAGGCCAGTGTCTACTCAAGGAACCCAGCGGAAAGATACTGACCCTGTGGCTTTTGGTATTTCTCAGTGACCCTGCAGGCCTGTATGAGAAACATCCTATTAACCAGGCTCAACACATGCGAATGTCTGCAGAAACCACCAACCTCTTTTGTTCAAGTCTACATGGCTAGACCAGACTTAGAATCATGCCTCTGCCTTGTTCTTAGTGGGTGATGAAAGCAATCTGACCCACCCTCTCCCTGGACCTATCCTATATGTCTGGTTAAAAATTACCCAGCTGTTCAGCACAGGCCAATATGTCCTCTGGAAGAGGAGAAGAGGACTCTTCTTGGGTTAAAGATGAGTAGATTTAAGTAAGGTCATTTGCTAAGACAGTCAGTCATGCAAGCAAGAGAACAGCTATCATTCAATTTGCTTTACCTTTACAAACCAATTGGCTCTGCTGTTCTCATTTGCAGAGCAAATAGGGCAAAAAAATTGGGCAAACAATTTAGGCAAACCAAAGACCTTGCTCAAAGCAGGGCACTCTCATGACCTTAGTGTTATCCAGAAGCTGTGCAAACCACTTGGCAGAGAGGTGTTTGGCTTTTTTTGTGCTGCTCAATGCATTCACTACAGGGAGCAGACCACAGCCACCTTGACCAAGTAGTGCTGAGTGCCTCTTTGCCTCCAAATGGCCATGGACATTATATGTCTAAGGACATCTTTCTAAACTTCTGTAGTCCTCCTTCATCAGAAGCATTTTTCTAGAAGGCTCGGCGTGGTGGAAAACAAGAGATCTCCTTTCTCTCCTTTACTCACATGACAACAGGTGATGGCAAAACCATGAAGCTGAAGAAGGGCAGGTTGAGAAAGGAGTCAGTGATGCTGAATCTGGGAGGTATCCTGGCTGTTGTTTGTGAAAAGGAAGAAGGTGGCAAAGAGAGCTGAACCTGCATCATGGGCAGCTGCATGCAAATCTAGTACTTTCTAAAGAAATCCTGCTTTGTTGGTGCATGGAAATGTCCAGAAGTAAATAATGATATGTATACTTTCTTCTGTCAAATCTGAGACATTTTCATACAAAGCAAGTTTGAGCAGCTCTGTTTTCCAGAAGACGACACATATAGACATTTAATGGTTTGTCTTCCCTGAATGCACTGTTGCATGCATCCTTTGTTAGAACTCATGACTGGCCATGAAGTGGGCAAATTTGGGGTTAATTTATTACCTGTCCTATTTACTTTCCTGAAACATCACTACAAAATTGCCATTTTCATCTTTATAAGAACACTGTCGGTATTCAAAATAGTTAAAAATATCAGTGGAGATTCAGACAGCTTTTTGACATCTTTTTAATACCCTTGATTCTTTGTTTAGCTGATCCTTCAAATTAACTACTTCTTAGTAGTTTTTTATTAAGGATAGCAAATTAGGATTTATTCATCCAATAACTGTAACTAATGAAATAAAGATACTTCATTATTTTAAGGCCTTAAGGTAATATATCATTCTGCTTCTTTATATGAAATGCCTATTAAATAATTTTTCCTTTTTATGCTGCATCCAGATGATACCATCTCTAACAGAGCATTGAATCTACATAACATTTATTTTTTATTTATTTTAATAGATTATTTAAACTATTTGTTTATTGTTTTAGTTTAAATAATGTTCAACTCTGAAATTGTAGGGTGCCTGTTTTCCAGAATAGAATTCCAGATTTATTTTAGAGTGGAAGTTGATTGAAAACAAAGCCAAATTAATTGAGGTGAATTCCATCTGAACATGCAACTGTTTTTTGCTCACTATATTGGGGCAATTAATGAAGAAACTTGAAATTCCGGAGAGGTAGTGAAGTATTACAGGCATCTCTCCAAGAAAAACAATGAACTATGGGTAAATCTTAGAGCAACTGAAGGAGGAAGAAAGGGTTAAATGGAACTGGCTGTACAAAGACAATCCAGACAAATAATTCTTGATTTCAGACCCACTGAAAACTTTCTTTAAGGAAAAGTGGTTGTTTAGCCAAAGGTTATTCTTTTCTTTTTGATAGAAATTACTTCGGTGCTTTTATAAACCCCACTCCTTAATACTTTAACAAGTATTAAGTACTGGGAAATTTTTTTTTCCAAGTTCTTTTTCAACATCATCACTTCCTAAATTGAAATCCACCTGAAACTGACCTACAGGTTCATTCGTATTCCCAGCCTACTAGTACTTTCAAATCCAATTTTGTATGGAATAAACTTCCTTTGAGAAGTAATAGGGGAAAATAACAACTCTCTTTCTGAAAAAGGATCACTGATGATTACCACAAGATTTTTTAATCACAACTGAAGTAATCAATTTCTTGTAACAGGCAGAATTTGTAATGCTTTGTGGAATCAGGATATATTATTGCCATTTATATAGAGGAAGCAGGGAATGCATTTCTAAGAATTCCATCTCTGAGAACTAGAAGCAATAAAGTACACTATTAATTACCCTTTAATTTAAGTTTTCATATTAAGTAGTTGCCACCTTTTACCATAATTCATCAGTTGCACATTATAGTATTTTGTACAAATATAAAGTATAAGACATAGATAAATTGGTTACAGAATACCTCAGTGGTTACCTATCTTTGTCTTGGTTATGCAGTTGGATAAGACACAAAGAATGTGCTTTTTTTGGTATTACCTCACCTGAGGATTTTTTGGGGACTTTTCTTGATTCGTGCTGGAAACCAAAGCCCTCCCTCTTTTTTCATCCCAATATGAACTGGGAAGGAGACAGTGAGGTCTGCTCTGGCTCCCTTGGCTCACAGTTCTGTGACTATATCCTGGCAGTGGATAAGAAAGAAATATTTCTGCTGTGTTCATGGCTGCGAGGTATTAGCAGAATCTTTCAGGTGTAGAAATGCTGTTTAGCATCTTGTTTTGATTTTAAACAACTATGTTTTACGTTTTCTTTAGCCATATGGGTTTGTAAAGGCCCTGAATGAAGGTGAAGGACACCTGTAACTATGCGATACTATGGGTAAAAACTCTCTGCTCTGCTCTTGCCATTGCTAATTAAAATGTGAAAATGGCATTGTGCTACAGGAATATGTTTCGGATGTCTCACCTCAGGGTGTGGACTCTGTTTGACCTGTGTACTGGCTGTCTAGCTGGTTGTTCTACTTATGGTTTTTCCTCTCCTACCCTGTTGGTCAGTCTGGAAAGATGTTGCTCCTTTGTTTCAGCATGAATGAACCGAATCTCCATTCGGATTCAATGAACAAGCCAAACAGACATAACTTAGTGTTTCTACTTTTTTGTCAGGTGAAAACTTGCAGTCAGGACATTAATGTTGTGGTCAAAATCACAGTGTTACTGCCTTAAGTTCACTGTGTACCTCTGTCTCACATTTTAAAGTTCCCCAGAATTGTACAGAATTGTAAAACCTAGTATGTTTTAGTATTTTAGAGGTCTCACTTATAGATTTCTGGGTAATTCAGAAAAAATGTGTAAATTTAAAATAATTAATAAATACATTTAATTATGATTTAAATTCTAGCAGCTGTTAGTTCCTGAACTAGGAAGAATTCCAGCAAGAATTTTCAGCCAGACATCATCTTCCAGAATCACTCTGCTCGCTCCACTGAGACATGGCTCAGAAAGCCCTGTTTCCTCCTTGTCTGGGTAGATGCTTGTTGAAGCAGACAACTTGTGTAATATTGACACTCCCTATCATGGCTACTCAGGACAGTGAAAGATGGAAAACCAGTGTTCTGTTTGGGGGAACCCTTATGTGTGGTGATACAGACACCTGAGAACTTAGCATGGCATGAGTGGTCATCTAGCACTCATATTTCTGAGAGAAATCATGTGGATGCATTGTGCTAACTGGAGTTTTTCCTTTAATATCTCATGATCCTACTCTGTGGATTGGGATCTCAGGACAACCTCTCTTGTCTGTGACAGATGGTGATGTGGCAATTTCACTGCAGGTTGAGGAAAATGCCAGTACACTGTTATGTGTATGAACCTATATGGAGATCTTCACTTTTATGGAAGAATGAAATATTGGCAAAGTCAAAAGCCTATTGCCCTGAAGCTCTACAGCAGATTAGAGAGAGGAGGTTAAGACAGAGGAAACATAAAATGCAACATTTCAATGCAACATGAGAATACAGAATCGACGCTAACCAAATTATACCACCAGGATTTCTCACACTATGTATTGGATTCAGGCAGGAATGGGAAAACAATGAGAAAATTTGGATTCAGTGGAAAAAACACTTTTAGTCAGAGTGATATGGATGGAAATTTTCCATCAGAACTAGCATTAACAACTAAATTGTCACTGCTACCAACATTTATAACTTTTAAGATTGCATGTATTACATTGATGTATTTGCATGCGAAATATTCATTCCTAATACTCTTCCCAACAGTAATAATGGGTGTACTATTTTGGAGATATTATAATGTTTGCGTTTATCTAAATGCTGAAGTTTTCCACAGTAGAGCTATAATCTGAACTTGAAGGACTATGCACTTATCGCTGTGCAAAATTGCTTTGGCTGATCTGTAAGTTCTCTTCTCATGCCAATATGATTGGCCTCATTAACATTATACTGCTGAATTCCTGTCATCGCACAGGTGTAGAGTAGAAAATCATGTTGAATTTCAAAACACCTGCTGTGTGGGCTCATCAAGCCATGATGATGTGCTTTTCTCTGCTTGATTCTTTAAATTTCTAGAAATAATTTCAGTTTGTGACTATGGTTTTTATTTTGTTTCTGCATGAACACAATTCTAATCTCAAAAGCAGAGATTTAGATAGTATTCAAAATTCTTTATGTGCATTCTAAATACTGCTTCAAGTTCAAGTAGTATGTTCATGGAAATAACTGACAAAAGGCATAGGAGCAGGCTGTCCCCATGTGCCAAAAGACAAGCTGGTGGGGAAGCAGACCGGCCTGACTGGAGCAGAGAGCATTGGCTGGAACTCAGGAAAAAAAGGGGAGTTTATGGCCTATGGAAGAAGGGGCAGGCTACTCAAAAAGACTACAAAGATCTTGTGAGGCTCTGCAGGGAGAAAACTGGAAGGGCCAGAGCCCAGCTAGAAATTAATCTGGTTACTGACATAAAAGACAACAAAAAATGTTTCTATAAATACATTAACAACAAAGGGAGAGCCAAAGAGAATCTCCATCCTTTACTGGAAGTACAGGGGAAAATCATGACCAAGGATGAGGAAAAGGCTGAGATACTGAACACTGCATTTGCCTCAGTCTTTAATAGTAAAACCAATTGTTCTCTGAGTGTCCAGGCCCTTGAGCGGGACATCAGGAAAGGGGAGAAGAATGAAGCCCCCATAATGCAAGAGGCAATGGTCAGTGACCTGGTACACCACTTTGTGACACACACAAGTCTGCGGGGCCACATGGGATCCACCCAAGGGTGCTGAGGGAGCTAGTGGAAGACCTCACCAAGCCGCTTTCCCTCATTTATAGTCAGTCTAAAGGGGAGAAGAATGAAGCCCCCATAATGCAAGAGGCAATGGTCAGTGACCTGGTACACCACTTTGTGACACACACAAGTCTGCGGGGCCAGATGGGATCCACCCAAGGGTGCTGAGGGAGCTAGTGGAAGACCTCACCAAGCCGCTTTCCCTCATTTATCGTCAGTCTTGACCAAGAGGGGAGGTACCAGTTGGCTGGAGGTTAACAAATGTGATGCTCATCTACAAGAAGGGCTGGAAGGAGGATCCAGGGAATTACAGGCCTGTCAGTCTGACCTGGATGCCAGGGAAGGTTATGGAGCAGATTGTGTTGAGTGCCATCATGCAGCACATACAGGACAACTAGATGATCAGGTCCAGTCAGCATGGGTTTTTTGAAAGGCAGGGCCTGCTTGACTGACCTGATCTCTATCTATGACAAGGTGACATTCTTTGTGGATGAGCAAAAGACTGTAGACATTGTCTATGAGGACTTTAGTAAAACATTTAACACCATTTCCTAGAGCATGCTCCTGTAGAAACTGGCTGCTCATGTCTTGGATGGGCGTATGCTCTGCTGGACAAAAAGCTGGCTGGATGGTTGGGCTCAGAGTCATAGTGAATGGTTTTAAATTTATTTGGCAGCCAGTCATAAGCGGTGTTCCCCAGGGCTTAGTGTTTGGGCCTGTTCTCTAATATCTTCATCAATGGTCTGGATGAAGGGATTGAGTGCACCCTCAATAAGTTTGCAAATGACACTAAGTTATGCGGGAATGTTGATCTTCTTGGAGGCAGGGGGATTCTACAGAGGCATCCGCACAGACTGTATTAATGGACTGGGGCCAATAGTATGAGATTCAGCAAGACCAAGTGCTGAGTCCTGCACTTGGATCACAACAACCCCCTGAAACACTACAGGCTTGGGGAAGAATGGCTAAAACCCGCTCAGCAGAAAAGGACCTGGCGGTGTTGTTTGACAGCCGACTGAATATGAGCCAGCAGTGTGCCCAGGTGGCCACAGCAAATGGCATCCTGGCTTGTATCAGCAATAGTGTGGCCAGCAGGAGGAGGAAAGCAATTGTCCCCCTGAACTCAGCACTGGTGAGGCCACACCTTGAATATTGTGCCCAGTTTTGGGCCTCTCACTTCAAGAAGGACATTGAGGTGCTGGAGTGTGTCCAAAGCAGTGCAATGAAGCTAGTGAAGGGTCTAGAGAACAAGTCCTTTGATGAGTATCTGAGAGAACCGAGGTTGTTTAGCTGTTAGAAAAGGAGGCTGAGGGAAGGCCTTATTGCTCTCTACAACTACCTGAAAGGAGGTCAGTCCCTTCTCCCAAGTAACAAGTGATAGGACAAGAGAAAGTGGACTCAAGTTGTACCAGAAGAGGTTTATATTGGACTTTAGGAAAAAATTCTTCACTGAAAGGGATGTCAAGCATTGGAGCAGTCTGCCCAGAGAAGTTGTTGAGTCACCATCCCTGGAGGTATTTTAAAAATGTGTTTATGTGGTACTTAGGGGCATAGTTTATTGGTGGACTTGGCAGTTTTAAGTTGATGGCTGCTCTTGACAATTTAAAGGTCTTTTCCAACCTAAATGATTCCATGATTCTATGAATATTTCAGAATAGCAACAGAGGGTGTATTTAAAAATTTCAGTTAGTAGTAGTATTCAAGGAACTTTGATTCTGACCTCAGGAAACTATTAAGAAAAAATGCTTAAATGTCATAAAAAAGCTGCAGTATCACCAACATAATCTGGCTTCAAGAACAAATCTAACATTAAACAGGGCAGGAGTGTTTCATGAATATCAATGCACTGTTGAGCCAGCAGTTATATGAAAAAAATTTTTTTGCTTGAAAATCTTCAGAAGCTTAGGGTTTTTTTTTTTAACTATTGAAATACTTCAATAAGAAATACTGAATACTTGAATACGAAGTGCTTTGTGGTAAAGAATAAGGACTAGAAATATTTTCAGAGCTAGTGCGTACATGTAGGATACGTTCTCAAGTCTATGTTGGTCTTTACAGCAAGTAGGAATAGGTTTACAAACAAATCCAAGATTTGTGGGTATAAGTTATATAAATAATTTTAGAAATATCACTGGTATTTACTCAGAGGTGACAAAATCTCTGTTTGGAGAAGCTCTGTCTTCTTTAGAATTAAAAATACATTTAAATCTGGATTTGTGTTAATAGCGATAACTAAATTCCATTTAGAGAGCTATCTTGTTTAGCTTGCTACAGATTTTTGCAGTTGTGAAATTTCTGATTCTTGACAGAAGGAAGAAAAGAAACTGTCTGTAAATTATTTTGGTCTAAAAAGAGATTATAGATTTATTTTGTGAGGCTTTTTTTCAGCTATGATAGAATTTTTCTTCCTGTCATGCAATTGTAAATTAGATAGCAATTAACTCTTCCTTTTTGGCAAATCCGGCAAGACTACATTTAACATATTAATGTTCAGTTTTTCTGTAAGAATGCTATTACCAAAATATCATTGTCTTTAGCCAATCTACATAAAATTAAAAAAAGTTGTTATTCCCTTAGTTGTTTGCCATCATTTATTATAAAGAAGAAATCCCTATAGTTTGAGATAAGAACTGACTTTGTTCTCTTTTGCCTAATCAATGCCAGTGCCAGTTGGCTCCCTTACAAAGCGGAGTAATGCCCTTTGTAAGACGTTACCCTACATAAAGAAAAGCTGCCTTGAATTTTATTCTGTCATGCAAATCTCTAAAAGTTTTACCATTTTGCTGAAGATATAAGTGTTTAGGTAGATGCGGTCCTGCCTCGAGTACATTAATCAGTGGAAAAGCATAAGAGTGAATCCTTGTGGGAGCTTTTCAATACTCGGTGCCCTTTTCAGGTAGATCAAGGGGAAGACAGTATGCCCCTCTTTCCTCTGCAAAATGAGGATGCTGATACCAACTTCAGTGATGGTCTGCAACAATTAATATATTAATGCTTAGAGTCCTCTGGTCCAAGATTCTGGTTAAGAATGAATCATTATAATTAAAAATAAACACGAGGAACTTGGGCCAATTTCTATCAGTTTCCATGTTTGTATTTTGATGTATCATCTCATTGATTTGGATGTGACTCCTTATGGAGAAAGAATAGTGAGTAATACTGTAGTACTGAAGAGAGATAGATTAATACCTTTTCATTTCTGGCATTTTTTTTGTGAACTAGTCTTAGTTAATTTTTTTTTCACTTTCAGTTTGATCCTGTATCTTCTAAGGACTTTTCAACACATGTAAATGGAAGGTGTCAAAACACATATGTTTTGATCTGAAGGATATGCTACTGTATATCCTTATGTACTGAAAGCCCTTCAGAATAATTATTCTTCAAGCTTGTGGCCCTTGATTAAGTATATTACATATGTACTTGTTCTCATGTGGTTTTGCACTAGGAAATCCCATTAAAGCTAATGGAAGGTAGAAGACCATATGCGAAGAAAGCAACATCCCCGAGGAGATAATAAAGATGTTCCATTTCCTGCCTACATAAAATGTCAGAGCCATCTAGAACTAATCTTGCTTATTATTAAGAAAAGAAATGCTTGAAAGCTTGAAAGAAACGCTGGAGAGTGAAAACACAAGACCTTTTCTGTATGCTTAAGTGTGATTAGAGAATGAAAGTAAAATTAAATGATGTTTAATCCTTGCTTTGTACATGCATATACTAAACCAAAATCATAAATGCCACAAACATCCTGTCATGGAAAACTAGGTATTATGCAGAGTAGCCATGCTTGAGGAGCAAGTGAGGCAATGCAGCTACTCTCATTCATCAAGGAAATCTATCTATGTTTCTCATCCCCACAGTATCAGCCACTGTTTTTTTCTTTTTCTTTTTCTTTTTTTTTAATTTTTTAATTCTAAACATGGGTATAAGATGGATGTGCATTTGATGAGTATTTCCTTATAAATGAGAAAACTTTTCAGCCTGGTCATAGACACACAATGCATCTGGATTATTCTGTGTGTCTCTGACACCTTAATGCAGGGCTGGAAAGCTTTTATATTAGTCATATTCGTTTCTTGGGAGATGGATCTGCGGTGGTAATGATATTTTATCTTTCATTCTTTTAGTAAAATAGCATGGGCGTCAGGCTGTCTCAACCAATTAAATATCAATTCATTTGAATCTTACACATGCCTAGCAAAATTGCTTTTAGACCAATGAAATTTTAATAGGTATCTTAGCAAAGACTTAGCAGAAAGGAATGTATACTGAATGTCTTGAAATAGATTGTGCTGTTTCCCTGAAGGGGAAACTGGCATTTTAACTTCTTGGATCTTAAATAAATGTCAGATCTTACAAAATACAGTTTTCCTCTCTTCACTGCAGATCAGACTGCGGACATTCTCCATGTATGGATGAACTGGAGTTAGAAAGGGAGGATTAAGAGTGTTCCGTGTACACTCTATCCCAGGAGCTGGTTAGAACTGCCGAATTATGAGGGACAGAATTTCACATTAGCTGTACTTTCCCT
>NW_010419083.1:24242-39475 GCF_000710305.1 Buceros rhinoceros silvestris
CCCTACTAGGAGCTTTGAAAAGGGGGCAAGAGGCACTCTGCCACACATAAGCAAATTGTTCCATCCCTTAAACTACGTTCGGACTACTAGTTACATGAAGCATGTGCATTCACCATTTCACCATTAAAAAAATAGTATATTGTTTCTTAATTTTTCATCCTATTCAATAATGTTAATCTTTCCTTTGCAGCCACTCTCTGGAACAATTTTAGTGAGGGTGTACACCTGGTTGACAGGTCGCATGAAGAATTCTGCCCAGGAATGCACTCCTGCTTCTCAACATCCAGTTCTCTGAAGCTAATGTAATGTGGTTTTCCCCAGCTTCCTTTTTCTTTTCTTTCCAATGCTGATATTAAGGTTGAAGTGCCACCTCTTCCCATCGGCTTACATGGATTCTTTGTCGATCAACATCCCTGGTGTATGTTGTCATGTTACTATACTAGTGATACATTTGGTCCTCAGAAATTGTTTGTGAATCTGTTTAATGAGTTTGATTATTTAAAAAATTGGTTGCAAATATATTTACATCTGCTGTATTCACGTGGTAATCTTGAAAAACATTTCAGAAGGTATTTTTGAATCTGAAGCTAGCATGAGGTCACGTGGGTGATACCAAATTCTCTGTCTTCTAGTTCCCTGATGTCCTAAGCTGACTATGTCTACTTATTAGTGAGCAAATCAACCTGGCCTGATTTTTCTTATGTGGTAAGACACTCCCTTATTGCATCATTTTCCTGATATGATTATGAAAAAACAGCCCGTGTTTGACTTTTTCAACTTTTCTTGCCATTGATGTATTATGGGGAATACTGATACACAGCTGTGGTTCTAGAGCCATACTATAGTTGGATGATCTGTTTAATGGAACAACTGACTATTGCAGTATTACTAGTCAAGTTAAATTGTATTGCTTCTAAAACAGTGAGGAGATACTGTATTTTGGCTTTGACATAGATCGAAGAGAAAAGAGGCAGTATTAAAAGCATCACATGTTATTTTTGAGTCATTAAATGTTCTGCTCCCTTCTTTTGCTGACTAAAAAGAAAGTTAAAAAAAAATTAAAGACACTTTCTACTCTGGAATGTAGCAACAAAAGAGAATTTGCATGATTTATTTACACCCCAGATGAAAAGGGCAATAACGTATCCCAAATTTGACAAAATAGCAATATGAAATTTCCATAAGCAAATCAACTTCTCGTTTACATTTTGAAGGTAAAATTGCACATCAGAAGTAAGCAACAAATAAGATTAACATATTTTATTGACAGAGCTAAATAATAGTTCTAAAGTAACTCTAGCAGGTAAAACAATCTCTAGCAGATTATTTTGGTATTAACAGACACTTTGGTCTTGTAGAATCAAAATAGATAAAAACAGTTATGGATTTGAGGAAACAGCTCCAAGACAAAGACTCCATTTACCTTCTCAGTTCATCCAAGTTCTTCTTTCACAAGCTCACATTTTCTTGCGAGTTATGTGTAGTTACGTGCCCTGTAATCTCTTTAGGATCCCTAATTGTGTTTGTTAATATCACATTTACATCACTAACATTTATAGGAGCTTTATGAGTGTTTAACATTGTAAGCCCCATTCTTTTTTTTTTTTTGGTCAACAAAGCCAAGCTTCAAATTCATGTTTTGAGGATTTGAAGTATTAGAAGAGCTCCATTTTCTGTATCTGTCCTTCATTTAAATCTAATGAATTAATGCACTGAAAATTTTATTACTTCATTACAAGGCTATCTGCCATCTTCTATGTCAAAGGTAAACCATTGCATATTATCCTACATTTATTTCTGTATAAAAATGGCAAACCTCTTCAACAACTCGCTTATGAAGTGTTAATGAAGACGACAATGTTTTATTTAATGATCATATCTTTGTGTTTATATTATGAAAATGCCTGTGAGGGGTAGTCAGAACTCTTTTACCACACAGACATTGCCTTCTGTTTAACAATCTAATAGAGGTTTGCAAACATGTATTAATTAAGCATCAGAAGGCCCCTTTGAGGGAGATGTGGTAAGTAGCATTATCCTTGTTATACAAATAATAAATAGGTTTCTACTTGTTGAAAGTCACACAGCAATTTAGTTCTAGACATGGAATTAGAAATTAATTGCCCTGTGTTCTAATGATTCTTTCTGTATTCATTTTTTTTCAAATATGATGGTGATAATAAATAACAAACTAAATACAGAATGGATAGCGGATAACATGGAACGATCTGATTGCTAGTATCTGTCCTTGGCCGCTTCATAGCAGAGAGGTTAATTCAAATGTGGTGCTTTGGGTAACAAATACCAATAAGGGATACGTTCTCTTCTCAGTATGTGTTTGTAAGTCTCATTAATGATAATGGAAGTTATGTGCCTGCAGGAGAATGAAAGGAGAATACATCTATCATGTCAATGATCCATGAAGTCAGATGAAATTATATAGTCTACTATAAAGGCACCAAAGGAGTCATTATAGCCTATTAGGTAAATAATGTGTTTTTTAAGAGTCTTTACACAGAATATGCATGTAGCTAATAAACTAGAAAACTCAGATGGAGCCGTTGTATTATTATTGAATTACTGTGCCTTAAAAATAGTGATCTCCAGCTAAATATCCAGGCAACATTTTCAGGAGAAGGACAAACAGTTCACTGCAGATTTCTAATGACTGTGCAACAGGGCTGCATGTTAGAGTGTGCCGTAGCAGTCTGCAGAGGGACAGGTGACAGCAGCTGACAGCAGCCATACCGCAACTTCTGGGTGCTGACTTCTTGATCTTTTGACAGATGCAGTAAGTGGCTTATTTCAAATTCAAGAACCCAATTAAGATTTGAAAAGTGGATAAACTTTTTGTTGAGCCAATACAGTGTCAAGACTGTGTAAGCCACTCTCAGCTGTAGCAGAGAGGCACCAGAATTAGAGTACGCTACTTATGATGCAACTAAATGAGAGATTTTTGGGCACTCTTCTACGGAGCCTGCAGCTTATCTTTTGCAACACTTAGCAGTGAGACACTTGGTTTCATCAGGTCGATATAAAGCACAGAGGCTATGGTTTGTAGGCTCCCTAATGGAGAAAATCAAATGTCATTGAAGCTCTGTCTCTGCAATCATTATGTGGAGCAGTGAGCTGCTTTATAGCTAGCAAAGAGGAAATAGGAAGTCTAGAAGTGTGGCTAAACTTCCCTTCTCCAAGAGTTACAGCACTCTTCTGGGTACATTTATGTCAAAGGCGATTTTTCTTTCTAGCAACCCAGAATCTCAGCCCTTTAGAATAGCTGCAAAACAGCCAGGACAGATGGGACAAGTTGCAAGTTGTGAAGTAACTTGGCTGAAGTTAAGCAGCTGAGTAAAGAGCAGCAGAGCCAAGAATAAAACACAGGCCTTTCAGCATCTGGTTTGTTGCTCCATCCCACAGAACCCAGTGCTTTTTTTAGTTCCTTAAGATTGTTCCTATGTCACATTATCTCCAAATGAAAACTATTATTTTTTTTACTGTGCCTCATTTATTCTGAGTGTGAAATAGTGCAATAACCCCAGAACCATTATGGGGAAGAACTTTATCTGTGCTTTTTTAATATGTTAACTACATCAAAAATGAGATGCTTACACCTTCTTTTAGAAACATCATTGAGATTCAGCATAATTGTATTTGGGACAAACCTCATCTCTAGGGGAAAGGCTCTGTAGGTATTTAGATCTTCAAAAGCTAATGTCTTGCAACAGGAAAAAATGTGATAGTGGAAACTGATTGTTTCTGACCAGTCGGCACAATGGTTGTGAATAACACCAAAACTGCTGTTTTCCAGGTACCATCTATACCTCCAGCTGGGAGAAAAACAAAAAACAACAACCCCAAAACAGGAGGGGAGGGAAAGTTTTGCTTAGCAGCTCCCTGCTTAGCAGCTCCCTGCTTAGTTGGCATAGAAGGCATTGTTTGGAGTCAGTTGAGAAACTCACACTAGTGACTGCTATCGAAGTGAGCTCTTTCCAACATCTGGAAGTTCATGCTATCCATTATATAAATACTTTTTTTTCCATCCTGTCTGGCTGCCAGTTATCTTCCATCAGCTGGTTGAAATTAAGTACGCGTTGCATTTTGCACATTTGGAAATTAGGAGGAAATACAGGAGCAGTTACTTTTACAAAGTTGGGGTGTGGACCACTTACCCATTTCTGAAGTAGTTTTTGTCATGTCTAATTTTATTATACGAAATTTTTGATGTAATAAATGTGTAGGATTAACTTTGATCAAAATGTGTGCCAGTGTACTAAATGGTGGTCTAGCAATGATATGCAATAAAAGCTTTATCAGTATTAAGCTGAAACCAAAGTTTTGCAGCCAAATATCTCATTTGAATTCATCTGTTCTGGCAAGATAGCTAATTGCTGCAATAAATTAAAAAAGATGCTGATTAATTCTGTCATCTATGCTCTTCAACTTTGAAATTTGAAACCTATTCTTGTCTTGTTACATTTTGGAGAAGGTTTGGCAATATCTTCAGCCAGAGTGGATCAAATGTTTAGATAGTGTATTTGTGATTGAAGACTGGGAAGATATTATTCTGTTATTGTAATAGTTATCACCTTCTGAAATCTGCATTTCTTTTTATCATTTCAGAAGAGAATTAGGCAGTATTGCTGTATGAAGCTCATCATGGAAGCTTGGTAATGACTTACCTAAACAGGTGTTATGCCCTCATCATTCCAGGTTAATAGGTCTTCTATAACAAAGGGATTTCAGAAACACTTAGAAATGAGATGTACTATCTGAAAAAAATTTGAGTATTGCTGTATGAAGCTCATCAGACCAGTAATGGAACTCATGGAAGCTTGGTAATGACTTACCTAAAGAAGGTTTGGCAATATCTTCAGCCAGAGTGGATCAAATGTTTAGATAGTGTATTTGTGATTGAAGACTGGGAAGATATTATTCTGTTATTGTAATAGTTATCACCTTCTGAAATCTGCATTTCTTTTTATCATTTCAGAAGAGAATTAGGCAGTATTGCTGTATGAAGCTCATCATGGAAGCTTGGTAATGACTTACCTAAACAGGTGTTATGCCCTCATCATTCCAGGTTAATAGGTCTTCTATAACAAAGGGATTTCAGAAACACTTAGAAATGAGATGTACTATCTGAAAAAAATTTTTAGATTCAAACTGACGTGATGAAAGGAGAAATGGAGGGCAGGCAAAGAGACTAGAACTGTATCAGCATGAAGGAAAGAAGAAAGAACAGGGGGAAGGTGATAGGGAGACAAAAATAGATAACCAAGGACATGAAAGAAGTAATGAAGCTTGACAGGAAAGAAGCTTAGAATGAAAATAGCATATCAGTGTATGAGGACCTTCACAATTTAATTCCATTTTCTCGTGCTCATGTTCTGAAAAACTTAATTCAGGACCCTACCTGAGATCTGTAAGAGCAGCTGAGACAGTGGCTGGCGATGAAGTTAGAGCTGCTTCTGTAGAGATCCTGGAGTCCTCTTTCACCAATGTAAGGGTGACATCAAGAACTCTTACACCCGAAGAAAGATTGTGGATTAACTTTAAAGACAATTTTTCCAATTATTTGTGAAAGCACTTAAAAACGTTTCCAAACTTGTTATGGAAGGCATCTTTAAAAAAGGTATTGCTGTGTATATATTTGTTACAACCACTAGATATTAACAAATCTCCCCATTTAGACATTCATACTGTGGCCGAGTGCAGAAACAGGGATTTGCATGTGCAGCCAATAGCCAATTTTAAACTGAGTGATTAGGCTTTTGCAAAAAAAACCCCCAAAAACCAAAAAAACCCAACCCCCTAAGCTTTTTGTTGGCCCATGACCTGGAAATCTTGACCTGACATACATCTTGAGCGACACACTTGTGTGGGGGACACTGAAAATGTGTTGTTCTAGTCTACATGTTACACATTAATTGAAACTGGAGCAGGTTTTGACCAATCAATGGATAGTTTTCATCCCATCTGTTTTACGAAGCTGGACCCTTATAAATGAAATTACATTGACCCAATGTCAATGTAGAAGTTCAATAAAGTTTAGATAAAATGCAATGCAAACAGAATGCTTGTCAGCTCATCTTATTGGAATGCTTGTCATTGTGCCTTGATTAGTGTTTTATTTCCAAGTACAGAAGAACCATTAATAAAACTTGATATTTCTAAAAGCAGAGATTAGAATGGCAAGCAAAATATACCTGCCAATATTCTACATAGAAATCAATTCAAAAACAAAAAGTAATGCATTTATGGATTTACATCTTCCTGACAGTCTTCAGCTGTATATCAGTCATGATAACACATGCCATATCTCCCTGAATCCCAATCATGCATTTGAAAATTGCTGTAATTTATCAAAGCTGCAACACAAGTCAAGATTTGGCAATAAATGCGGTTTGAAGGGATTGGATCTCTATTCACAGCATGTTTCATTCAGCATCAACTGAAGACTGTGATTTTTGCCTATTAATACTACAGCTTTTGGAAGGCAAAGAAGAAGTTAGCAGAATATAAACTGATTAATTTACCTGTGGTTTGGTACTACATTGGGTTTTCGTTTGCCTTTCCTTCTTCCTCCTGATATGGCAGTGATTCAGCAGTCTTTATTTTGTAGCATAACACAAGATCTGCCCCAGTGAATCACTGCATGTTTGAGAATAAACCACAAATACAGTTTCATTAAAATAACGCATATGCTCCCAAAACATCAGGTTTGGAGAAACCTCTTCAATATACTAGTCTAAATTTTTGGGAGTGGTCAATATCTTTGGGTGATTTATACTTTGCCTTGGTCATTCTTTTTTATTGTACCATTTAAAGAATAAATAAAAAAAAAATCACCAAGTGATAGCACAAAAGTAGCAGTTTCCTCAAGTGATCTATTTAGATTGCACAATGGGGCTGGGAAAGTATTACCTTATTTTGGAAAAATTAAATGAGTCAGAAAGCATTCCTAGCTATCCCATCTTTAAAAAGGATACCTGGTCTAACCTAAAATCAAGATGGGGCTTGCTTGGAGGGGGTCTTTTTTGTGTGTACTAAGACGTATTTTATGCTTGTGGGGTTTTTTTGTTTGGGTTTTTTTTTTTTTTTCTTTGCTTGCAGTCGTATTTGCTAGCATAGTTTAAATATTTTGTTTTGACGATGTACCCCTTTTATATTTCATTTTCTTTCAGGTTCAGTCCTTCATGTATACCCTTAACTTGGTCAGTAATCACTCTCATAGGTGCAACGTGTATCACACTGATGTATGTTACCAGTATCTGTTCCATTTAATTGCATACCGCTGCAACCAGATGATGGATTTCCTTACAGTGTCCTTCACTACCACTACAGAGTAGTACCTAACTTAATCTGCCACTAGATGTCATTCCTTTTTCATGCAAATATGAAAAATGAGAATTTCTACTTAAAAATTTCTGTTAAAAACATAGGTTTTAAAATCAAAGAATTAATTTGCTGTATTTGTAAATAAAATAATGTCTTTCTCTTCATTGTTTTCACATGTGGACAAGATGTTATGAACTTATTTGGTCTTTTAGCAGACCCATTCATTCTTAAAAGAAGATGTGAAAAGATGTCATGGGCTCAAGCAGCACGATGTGCTCTGTTTTGGTAATTAGTGATACAGTGTGGTAGAGGTTGATTTTGTTAGGTGAAATTCATGACAGTATCGGAGGTTCAATGACATCTATTTTTATATTTGTTCAGCCCCAAATGCTATTTCACTAGAATACAGAAGTGCTTTTGCTTAGTGTATGTCACCTGTCTGCTCAGAACTGATTTCCTTGCTGTCTTTTCTTACCGCCTCTCTTATCTTTTCAGATTTCCTTTCATGGCTACCTAAACTTTGCAAAGCAAAAGCCAATGAAATTCTTCAACTTCTGTGCCTTGCAGGAGGCTTCGTTCTGTGTAGTGACAGGTGCCTGTAAAGGCCTTTATTCTTTTGATTATCTGTGCCCATTAAAAAGTGTAGCTGATTCTTTCTATTTTTTGAGATTAAGATTTCTGAAAGATCCAAACAGTCTGTAAGAAAGACTGTTACATTTTATCTTCAATACTCACAGATTCACTTTGTAAAATATCTTTTTATTTTGTGGGAAAAAAAAGCTTTATGCAACATTATTTTTATTTAATTTTTTTGAGTTATGCTTAAACACTGAGTTGAATGTACCTTTCAATAATAATAGAGAAAAATGTTGCAATCTTTATGGCAGTAATTGGATAGCCTTTAGCATACATTTCACTGCTCTAGTCATAGCCTTTCATTAAGGGTTCTGGGAAAGGATGCAGCACCACTTTTTCAAGTATGCTCTGCAACAATTTAAATAACATTAAACGTAGTAAAAATATATTCAGTGAAGCCTGAAAATCTACATCCTCTGTTTCCTGTAATCTGTGTTCACAGCAGGGATAACTTTCTGCTGCTCTCTGAAAGCAAGATGTATTTGAAATAAGAAATACAGTCTTTATTTTAATATGTGCTAACATATTTTGAACTGTCACAGCCTTTCAGGCCACAGACAATTTACTGTTGATAATATTCTACTAAAATATAAGGTGGTGTGTTGTTGGTATATTAATTTCCTAACACTTCCCTTTGGTATCAGATAATTATGTTTCCTTCAAATTTCACCTCACCTTCATTTCCATTGACTTTGTCAGGCTGCAGGTCCTTTTGTTGAAAAGTTTAAATCTTGGACTTATTTGTATACTGTATTATTAGAAATCCCTTCCTTTTTTCAGTACAAGATCCACAGTGTATCAAATTTAATTATAATACCAGAAAGCAGATAAGTCTATTGTATGATACAAAGACTATAATTTAAATATTGCAGAACACTGATAGAAAATTTCTGCTGGTTGTATTTTGAAATACGACTGGTTTTGTTTTTTTCCTAGAGCATAGGAGTTGCTGTTTCATTGTTGGAAAACATCTGTAAGCAACATAAAACTTTACTTTCTTTGAGAAAAGGATTCCTTCGAGATTTGTGAAATCTAGTTTCTCCGTGGATTCCTTCCCTAGTCTAATCTCTAGACCTGTTACTTTGGACTCTGCTCCTTGCAAGATACCCTTATGATGGGGAGGGATTTGTGTGTTCCTGTGTTTCAGTTAGAAACATGCTCTGTTAGCACAGTGGTCTGGGTCACTGGCTGTTTTTTGGCTCCTCTTTCCCCACCAGAATGAACTCTCCCACTGGATTATTTCACTGTGGTATTAGACAATAGTTAATAATCTGTAGAAACGCCCAATATATAACACCAGTGTGGAAGAAGTTCTGGCATGCTCAGAGGTACGGCCCCTTATTGAAACATCCTATTTCAATGCAATACTTTTTTTCTCTTCGCTAGAGCTGATAGAAGTTTTATGAGTCACTCTCCTGTTCTCTAATTTGATTTGAGTACAGACCTTTACACGAACGTAGCTTGTGCTGTGTCAGCTAGATCAATAGTCCATAAACATTCAAAACCCCTTTGCTGGAGCCATCAATTACCTGGAGAAAGGAATCAGTCCTCTGATGGCAGGTACCAGGCGCTTTTCCATATTTCTTCCCTGCTAGCTGGACTGCAGCACAGTTTTAAAGATTCAGGCCATAAGACTCCTTCTTGGTTCTAAAAGTACCGATATTAGTTACCACTTTCTTCCTCCTAAACATTAACACAGCCTGTGTATGCCAGGTGTCATTTCATTTCCTAAGATCAGAGTACTGGCATTTGGAATAGTTCTCATTGTGTACCTGCTATTTAAATAAATTCTTTCCATACTTCCTCAGTGTGAGTCAACACGTGACCATGAATAAGCATTCTTTCTGTTCAGTAGTTAATGTCCTCTCAGTTAATATGTTTGACAGAGACACATTTAGAAAGTCATAGCACCAGTCTCTGAATGTTTCAGGAAATATTCTATTATCTTTAAGGGCAGGAACTGGACTGAAATAATTAATATTCTATGCATGCAGTTATAACAAAGTATTTTCTACTGATTTATAGTACAGAAAAGACATTTTCCAGTACAGCTGATGCAAAAGATGGAGCTGGGTAATTCCCTAAAACACTGATCCAATTTCTCAGTTATGGCAAATTTATCTTTCTTGCAACTGATTAGTTTCACATTGCTGTGGTAAGATTTCAATACCATCAAGAAAAGATATAAAAAGTGGTTTCATTCTATCATTATGGAAAAATATATTTGCTTCTTGTGCAGGAAAGGGCTGATACAGGTAAACTACAATGATATTCAGCCCCCAAAAACTTTTTATTTTCCATTTCTTCTTGGAACTGTCTTATAGTTGGACAAACTGCCCCTGCTGGTTTTGCTTTAGTTTTCCCCAGGTTTTTGCCTTTTTCCCAGTTAATTTTAATTCTAAATTAAAAAAAAAAAAAAGCAACCCTAATATATGATTTTCAGATGACTAACCAGAGTTAGAGAAATAACCTTGTCCTTGTGCTTTCGATCACTGTAGATGATGGTTTTCATCTTCAGTCAACAATATTTCAGAAGAAATTTATGGCCACATTCAGCCAATTGTTACCATGCTCACTGAGGCATCTGTGTTGAAGAGAGCTGTGAGCAATTCAGGCTGCCTCCAGTTGTGTTGGATCCACTGGAGGGACCCACTGGAGGTCTTCTGAATGTGATCTTTCTCCATGAAAGAATATGATCTTTCTCCATGGAAGTGAAATCTGGAATACAGATTGTGTTTCCCAGGAAATCCTGATGGATTCAGATTTAAGCACCAGTGACTTCCATGAATTCCACAGCCTCTTTTTAACAGTAAAATTACTGTATTCTAAGAAAACAAAACAAAACCAGAAACCCCTTCATTGAGCTATGTGCTAAGTATTTTGTCTTTCAGCCCTATTTCTGCAGTCACCAAGCAGAGAAACACAGAGTACTGCATGAGTTTTCTTCACAAATGTTAGGAGGTGCATCATTTATACAAGCTGAGAAAAATGTGTAAGGGACCAACGGGCTGGCTAACAAGACAATGTAAACTGCTAATCTCTGCTCTGAACATGCACGCTATAGTAGGGGCCAGCATCCACCCTTGGTGCTCTGGTGGTTGGCCTGAATGTGACCTTTAGACACTGGGTGCTGACCTGTGTGTGTCTAAGGACAGCTGCAGACACCCCTGACTGCTGTGCTCTGAGCTGGCTGGACACAAGCCAGGTCTGTGCAGAAACAGTATAGTCACGTCACTATAGTGCTGAGCTGGAACTAATAAGCCTTGGTAAATCTGAATGTGTTTCATACTCCTAAGTCTCTAATTCATTCTTAAAAATAGGATTTTTACCCTGAATCAACATATATGCTTAAAAGTTATGAAGGCTTTTGGTGATCCTTTTGTAACGATTTTAAAAAAATGATCAGAATAATAAATTACTTAGAATAGTTTAACTAGCTCTTGATCCTGAATAATCATGGGAGTTTGCAAAATAGCTCTGTAATTAAAATTATTGGTTTAATATTGTGGATTTAAGCTCTTAGAAATACTGAGCATCACATTCCTAATAAATCTAACAGTATTGGCTTTAGCCGCATGCGTTACTCATGAAAAATATAGCTCTGAGATTTAAGAAAATTCATTCCTCTGCAGTTCTGAAATAGAACAGTGATTTTTCCTCCAATCAATAGATACAAATAACAGACATTATTAGCATTACTCTGAACTGCAAATTATTTACCTCATTGTAACTGGAGGTCTTGCACAAGCTTGTTTTAGTTAATAAAACCAGATGAGATTGTTTTTAACATCTAGACAAGCTAAAGCTGATTTGAAATGACTCAGTTTGGCAGGTAGACACTAAATATGAAGATGTGAGTACACAAAGGAAAGATTATAGTTAATTTTAGCAGTTTTTAAAGCAACTCAAGTTTTTGATAACACCAGGGAGATAGAAATTAGTGTTTCTTGAGCAGAATGCCATATCAGCATGCTTTTTACCTTTGGTGCTGGCCATTGACTGTAAAATCATCGATCTCACATGACATTTACAGTCAATATGTTGAAGAAGTTAAAAACTTTCCAGTTTAGAGAAGTAACATGTGCAGATTACCTGAACAGATGAAATGCTACTGCTGTGATTTATCTATATGTCTTTTACAGTTTCATTACTACTTCTTACAAGATACTAAATATTCCTTCAAAGCATACTGCTGTCATAAGCACAAATATTTTGCAGTCAGTAAAAGATCAATTATGTTGTAACTTGCTACAAATCAGCAGTTTTTATGCATATTGCACACTACGCATTTGTTACCTGTTCTTCACTGAAACAGATTTGCAGGGTTGCTTTAGCCACTGTCTTCACTGGTACGATCTTATTAAGCAAGTGATTTTTAAATTTTTTAAAATTTCATTTCAGAAGTTATCTGAAGCAAAACCTATCAACTTCCATAGTTATAGGTGGCCTTTTATATCATTCATATATAGAGAATTATTACAGTTGGGGTGTTGCGAAGTCCAGTCAGACACAATTAACAATGCAAAGAGAGGTTTGAACCAAGTTCGGTTACAGTCTGCAAAAAAGCTTCCGTGGGAGGATTTAATTTAATCTGACTTTTGATGTGTATAGTGTGGATGTGTATATCTGAACAATTCATCCTAAGCTTATTTTACAGTTGATGAAAAGAAAGAGGCATTTCCAGGTGTGATTCATACAACTCTTTTTAGATATCTCCTTTGGCATAAGATAAACTGCCATCAGAGTGTCTATTTATATCCATTAACTGTGAAGGCAGCAAAACCAGTAGCTCTAATGTAGACATCTGCATTTATGTCCCATGGCTCCTGTGGGCTTTGGGTTAGGTCTTAAAAATGTGCCAGCTCTTTCCATAGTGTTCAAAAGCAGCAATGCCTCAGCATACTGACAATACAAACAGCAAGTATGCTTAATCACCCACAAGTTCTCCAGAAATTTCTGTGAGAAGAGTTATGTGTTTTGACACTAAGATTTGTAAGGCTGAAAAGATCCCTTGTAGACAATTATGAAAACTTTCTAGGCTTCTTTGCATCGGCATCTGGCAGAAATGGTCCTTTGTGAATCTGCCTCAGTATTGCACTTGTGAATTGTGTGGGACGTTAGCGACACTTCTGCAATCAGTTGTCTCATGTAACAAGGCCTTTGTGTTCCACTGACTAAATTCTTCTTTATGTGGGAACAAGCCTTTTAGGAAGACTTTTAATATTGGTTTTAAGTGTCACTGAAGGACAAAGCTCAGTCCACAAGTGCATAGCTTTTGCCTTAGCAGAGCATGGGTGTTTTCTGCCCCAGGTGTAAACAGACTAAGGAGCTGGAAAACAACGAGTTTTTCATGCTTTTCACTTTGCAGAGTAGAAACAGCCTTAGAGTTCTCAGTCAGTAAGAAGCACAATGCATGTGCAATAGCTGCTTTTTCACCCAGTCACTGAACTTGTTTTTTGGCAATGGTTTAACCTCAGCCATACCCTTCCATAACTGATGGATCTTGTTGGAGGCTATCTTGCTGCTGCTCAAGCCTGTAACACAGCTACTACAGATTAAAGGCACGTAAGGCAGTGCAGAACTGAGCTCACAAGGAAATCAAAGGAATTCGCTTCTTGAGCTTTTCTCTTTCAAGCCTGTTTAAAATAAGTCTTTGATATCTCCATATTTAGGTATACAAAAATTTTAACGAGATCACATAATTATTTTTCTTAGTAGTTATGAAGTTATTGAACGTCTCTATGTGGAGAAATTTATTATGCAGTAACCATATGTAGGCTGTCTCTTTGAGAGAAGAGATTTTAGTGTACAAAACAAAGATAATGTTTACTGAATTCAATTCCAAATCCCTTAACTTTGCTTTTTTTCTGAATGAAGTTGGCATGCAATATTTCTGTCTTAGTGTAGTAGTTTTACATAACATTTTAAATCATCATCATCATAACTAAATCCAACCCTTCCACCGTGCAGAGGTATAGCTAATACATAAAAGGAAGAGAATACAAGCCGTGGAAGTTTTTCTACATGACAACTAAAGTACATGGTACACTGGTTACAATTCCAGTGTGGAAGAAACGTTACATAAAGAATTAGGGCCACATGTCCCTAAAATGTCAGGCTTAGCAAATCAACAGGTATTTCCTAGGTATTGTTCAGAGTATGTTTAACCATGACGATATCAGATAGTAGTGCCAAATTTTCCTTCTTCTGTGAGTAGCTACCAATAAATATCTCATGATACAAGATAATAGGTATTGCAAAGCACATATTCCTTTGTTATGCCATTATTATGCTGTTCTTACTGTTATTCCACTCTTTCTTTACAGAATTCCATTCTTTCTTTACAGAATATAGAACTCTAAAATGTAAGAAAAGTAGCAAAAGGTGCGAAAATTTAAGAATTTGTGGAGGAATCAAATTCCCTTAGAGAACAATAAATTTGTAAATAGTAATGTAAGGGTCAAAAGAGCCGATGAACGATATAACTTTAAAAGTGCTGAGTTAGTTCAGTGGTCCTAGCAATATACTGTATGATGTGTAATTTCTTCAGTGGTTTACAGTAAGTCTGCTAAGTGAGTCTCCAGAATCTGGCATGAATAAAATAAGTTAGATGCTGTTTCTTTGTGGCATGGATCACAGACTTGCATCATTGATGGTCTTCTTCACCTTAGGTGCTACCACAGTAAAAAAAGAAAAAAAGCATAGACCAAGAAGAATAGGAATAAGGAATGAACATTCATTTTCTGAAGAAACGGTGTTACTATTTCCATATTATTTTGTTTAAAAAGAATAGGTACCAAGCTTGCTTATTTCTAGCACTTGGGGTTCTATTTTTTTATTGGGCATCAGTAGAGCATTCGACTTCAGTCAATTTTCTGTCTGTGAGGCCTAAGTGAATAAAAAAAAGATATTGCAAAGTAGCACAAGAAGTCTCATTTTTTACAGAGTTTCATATGAGTTTATGTTAATGTTATATATTTGGACTAGTAATTTCTCTTTTGCCTCCACTCCAGCAATAATAGTGACAATAAAAATAGTCTTGAAAGATTCAAAATCCCATTTATCCACTCTTGAAAATAAGTCTTAGGCTTTTGAATTAATCAGGCCTATTTGAAAATATCAACCTTCCTTCTCACACTTTTTTATTCTTTGGTTACTCAGAATACTCTAGGTGTTCAAAAAGCACATTTGTAGTATAATATAGACAGTTTTTTACATTCTTGTCTGCAATTCTGTGCTGGGTTCAACATGGAGGAACC
>NW_010419084.1:0-13226 GCF_000710305.1 Buceros rhinoceros silvestris
TTATTACCTTGGGACCTCGACCCTTAACACAAATGAAGATGATATCTGTATCTCATACTAAAAAAGCCCAATGAGTTAATTTTCCAAGCAAAAATGCATTTACATATATAACACACTTCCGTATGATGAGTGTATTAAATTCATCAAAGTATGAATTTTTATTTAAGGACTTACTTTTTCACTGTGCTTGAGTGTATATTTGACTTGTTTTGACATTAACAGTGACATGTTTAATAGATTAGAAGTGCATCATTTCTGATGGCTCCATTGCAACTGAACTCTTGAAGAATTCATTTCTCCTTCTTTACACATGTTCAACCTACCAAGCCATAAAGTCTGGGTTTCTCAAGATGTTTTGCATTAGATCACCCGACTATGTGCATCAAAACATGAATATATCAGATATAAGAGACAGGCTAGATATTGAAGTGCAAGTTCTTTTCCCCTAAGAAATCTTTGTCTCCTGGTGCAATTGAGTACCTGTCCCTTGGCTTATTCACTAGTTGCAAGTGATAAATTAGTATTCCAGCAGTAATTTACAGCGTGGAAAACTATCTCCCTATTAACTGTGAAGTATTTCTTTTCTGTTATCTCCATATCTGTAGGTACAAGACGTTTATCCCTATGTATAGAATCATAGAATTGTTTTGATTGGAAGAGACTTTTAACACCATCAAGACCGACCATTAACCTAGCACTGCCAAGTCACCATTAATTACGTCCTTCAGAACCCCTTCTATAAGTCTTACCTTCAGGGATAGTGACTCCACCACTTCCCTGGGCAACATGTTCCAGTGCTTGATGATGCTTTTGGTGAAGAACAATTTCCTAATACGCAGCGTAAACCATGGTCAACCTGAAGCCATTTGCTCTTGTGCTATCACTTGTTACTGGGGAGAAGAGATCAATTCCCAGCTCACTACATCCTCCTCTCAGACAGTTGTAGAAAGTGATGACATCTCCCCTCAGCGTCCTTTTCTCCAGGCTAAACAACAACAGTTCCCCCAACTGCTCCTCATAGGACTTGTTCTCAAGACCCTTCACCAATTTCATTACCCTTCTCTGGACACTCTCCAGCACCAAAATGTCCTTCTTGTAATGAGAGATCCAAAACGGAACTCAGTATTTGAGGTCTGGCCTCACCAGTGCCGAATAGAGGGGACAGTCACTGTTCTGGTCCTGCTGGCCAGATTATTGCTGGTACAAGCCAGGTTGTGTCAGCCTTCTTGGCTACTTGGGCACACTGTGTAATGGGTTAAAATGGTGGTGGGGGGACTGAGGCCCTCCTCCCGCTTGCTTTCTCTTCCCCCTTAGCGGGGAAAAGTTTTCTTGTGACCTTTGTGGGGGAAGGGGTGGACCGACCCTCTTCTCGGGTTCTTGGCGTCTCATTGGAGCTCCTCTCTGAACTGAGATCTATGAGGTTAAAGACACTGCGCCTCCCATTTGGGTCTTATCCCTCACCCCCAGCCCCTCCTCCCTCTGGCGTACCATGTGGCAGGCCTTTGTTTGTTAAACCGGGGGTATGTGGGATGAATGGGAGAAATGAATATTTATATGTACATATTTATTTATTTATTAGTATCATTTATTAATATATCTCTCTCTCTTTCTATCAGTTCTGTCCTGTTTAGATTTAAACGATTGATTTATGGTTTTAATTGCTTTGTGCATTAAACCAACTTTGTCTCACTCCTTTAATTTAAAACCTGTTTCACTGGTTTTCTTCTCCTTGCCAGAGAAGCCCATTGAGTGTTATCAGCTGAACCATTTCAACTCTCTTTTGCTTAGCTCTTGGGGGAGTTTACATCCTCCTTGAGGCTACAGAGGTCTCAGAGAAAAGCCTTTTGATCTGCATGTT
The DNA here is from genome assembly GCF_000710305.1 of Buceros rhinoceros silvestris. Taxonomy (NCBI): domain Eukaryota; kingdom Metazoa; phylum Chordata; class Aves; order Bucerotiformes; family Bucerotidae; genus Buceros; species Buceros rhinoceros. Next base: position 1,859 of record NW_010419084.1, read on the forward strand.
TGGTGGATCCGTAACCTTGGGGTCTAATCCTTTTGAAACTGTGACTCACTGCTGGATCACCAGCTGAATATGAGCCAGCACCGTCACCTCCAGGTCCTTTTCCACTGTGCAGCTTTTCAGCCACTCTTCTCCAAACCTGTAATATTGCAGGGGGTTGTTGCAGCCCAAGCGCAGGACCTGACACATGGCCTCATTGACCCTCATTCTGTTGGCCTCAGCTCATCAATCCAGCCTGTCCAGAAGAACCTCCCTACCTTCAAGCAGATCAATACACCCACCTAACATGGTGTCATCTATGAACTTACTGAGGGTGAATTTGATCCTCTTGTCCAGATCATTGATAAATTATTAAAGAGAAGAGGCCCAAGCACTGAGCCCTGGGGAACACCACTTTTGACCGCCCACCAACTGGATTGAACTCCATTCACCTCCACTCTCTGGGCCCAGTCATCCAGCCAGGTTTTTATATTCAGCAAAGCACATGTCCATCCAAGCCATGTGTAGCCACTTTCTCCAGGAGAATGCTGTGGGAAACAGTGTCAAAGGCTTTACTAAAGTCTAGGTAGACAACATTCATAGACTTTCTCTTGTCCACTAAGTGGGTGCAGTGTTGGGTCAATAATAAACTGAAAAACCACAGAGATTTTTTTTATTGTTGTTGCTGACATTGTGGTGTTAAAACATGAATTATTTATTTTCTTTTGGGCCCCAGCCTTAGCATAATACATTTTCTGGTACTTCTGAGATTTTTATTTCCATGCCGAGAGGTGTGACATACACTCTTTAGGATGTGTTTCAGTGTAAAAATTCCAGAGTAGGGAAGGTATCACCTTTGTATTTAGCTATCTTGTGATTTTGTTTGTAAGAAGCCAGTTTTGCTCTTAAATGCATTTTGTTTGAAGTTTCACCCTTCCTGTTTACATAGACACGTTAATACCTCACTTCATTGTCTTGCTGATTGAAATGGTGGAATGCTTCCTGTGGATTTTGTATTTTCAACCTGAAAAATCTACAAGTTTGAGATATCTGGCATGAACCCTTTTGTTCTGGAACATTTCCCCATATTTCCTGTGTATGTCTCTACGGCATTTTCCTCACAAACATTTCACCTTGTGAAGCTTCTAAAGATGAGTCAAGCTCTGTTTGATAGGTAGATTACTTTTTAAAGGCAGTTCTGTGCAGAAGCAGATGGCTCAATGCGGTCCTAAAGTTTGCCTCATGCAAGTGAGAAGGTCTAAATATACCCTAAAATGCTGCTACTATTAAGCTTCACAGATGATCCTTCCTACCTCTTGCAAACACTTCTGTCAAAGTTAGATTAATATCTTCCCTTTAGTGCAGGTGAGGGCACTACTGAACTTTACTGAGGAGCAGAGCATTTTACATAACATGCAGAACACAGCAATTTTGTGTTTGTTTTCCTATCAAAGTAACTCTGTATGACAACGTGCAAAGTATGCACAGATGGCAAGAACAGTTATGTTATCAAGTTTGTTTCCTCTGCCAATGCTTAGAGAAAAATAATTCTAGCTCCCCGTACAAAAGTATAAATAAATGATGAAACAAAATAGCTTTTCCTTCCACCAGCAGAACAGACACTTCAAAATTTTTTCCCCAGAGAATGGTTGTATATGATTAAATGGGACAAGAAGTCTTCTGAAGATCAGTGTATTTCTCAGTCATATGCCTTTAAAATTACATCATCCCTTTAGCTCCCACTTTTTTTTAATACTAGTTAGGTGTCCTATTACATTCATTATTATAAAGTTATTCGCAGAACACGTAATCCAATGGAGATACACAATATAAGATGATAAATGAAGGGAAGCTTCATTTCACTGCACATCTGTGTCTGACCACGGATCCTTAGGACATCTGGTCTTGCCAGAGCCAGCTAGGAAACCTCGTTTGTTTACAGGTTTCCAGGAAATGTCTTGGGATTTGCACAACTGAGAATACTTGTTTTACTGAAAGAAATAGAAAAGCCCAGATGCAGGAATCGTTTCAAATTAGTTAAAACCCTTAACACCTACTCATCAAATGCAAGAGGTTCAACTGTGATCCAAGTTTACTTCCTAATGAGAAGTGTATTTGGTTTTTTATATACTCCTTTAAATAGATGGTGTAAGTATAGCCATATTGGAGAATTTTCAAAAAGAAAAAAAGTCTAGCAGAGAGTTAAAACTATGAAACATTTTTATTACAGAAAGAAATACAACAGAAAAAGGGAAAATACGGATGTATGTGTTATCTGTGCAGTCTTTCTTCTGAATACTTTTCTTTCTTGAAAAGAAAGTATTCTTCCTTGTGTTTTACAATGTTTCAAGAGTTAGTGCTGTTGTGTGGGTTTTGTTCTGAGGTTTATTAGTGTTTTCCCATTCTCAGTGTCTCAGCTGGAAAATAATTTGTGCAAAAAATGAGGGTACAGAATAACAAAATTAAGCAGTACAAAATAGCAATAAGAAAACAAAACTCTTTTTTTCCATTTTTGTGGTGTTGCAATAAATAATGCATGAACAAAATTTCTGAAGCCCTTCATCTATAGTGCATTCATTGCTTTTACCACCCTCAACATACAAAATGTTAATTTTCTTTATATTCAAGTTGATACTTAATAGTTTTTTTGTGTGGCAATGAAACATTTCTTTTAAATTCTGTTCATACCGACAATCACTGAAAAAATAATGGTTGATTTTTCTTATGAGGTATTGAATAGGAGAAATGAAAATGTTAATCTTTGTGTTGAGATTCAAACGGGATTCAGTAAACATCTACTGTCTTTCGAGTAATTCATAAATAAAAAATTTCATTTACTTAAAACATGATGAAAGTAAAATCTCTTCACCTGATATAGATATTTACAAAACTATCAAGAGTAAATTACAAAATTATTTCTTGTGAAATATTTTTCATGCAATTTTAAAAATAATTCAGTTAATCTAGGAGCTTCTATTGAGTTCCTCACTGATACATTGCTGGCACCACTACAGCACATTTTATTTTTTGACATTTGTCTGTCTTTGACCTTTTGTGCTAGTTTAAATGCTTGAAATAAGATGCTTCCAGTCAGCTGATGGGACAAAAAATAAAGAAGTAGGATATTGTCACCTTTTCAAGTTCTGTAGACATCTCTAAGAGGTCAGTCATTCACTCCTAGCTTCTGGGGGAAAATTCTCTCTCCAGATGTTGGATGCCAGTGGAGGGATCAGGTCTCCAAGGTGTGAGGAGAGGCATGCGGTACAAGTGTGCTCTGTTGCTCCAGCAACCAATGAAGAATATGGATAATTTTGTGCATTAGGGAAACTTTCTCAACAAAGAATTTCTTTTTAACAAATTTCATACTAGATTTTATGACTGTTTTCCAGTTTAATCACCAAGTGGTCTGTGTGGTGGGTCACCCTGCACAGTTGGCCAGAGTAGTTTCTCCACAGAGAGAACCCTATAGTGAACCTTCTTGCTGTTAGCAACAGACTTGGGTCCTTTAAACCAAGAGGGGATTTAGGAGCATTCAGTGGGATATAGCATATGCTGTTCAAATGCATGAATAAGAATATTATAGATACCTGTCAGTAATGCAAAAAGCAGGATCAGAAGTAATGTGGGTTGATTCTGACATTCCTTAGCCCTCAACAGTAACATTAAATAAATCTTTCCTTCCAGAACTTTTAACTTGTTCTCATACCTTGTTCACATACCTGAAAGATTTTTAAGTAGTGCAAGTCAAGTGACTCTCATTGGAGAAAGTCAGTGTCTGAAATATTAGTCCTATAAGTTGAAAACTGGAGGAGAGAGAATCCAAGATGATTGGTACAAAGCAGAGCTTTCCTTTTCTCAGGTACAGGTACATTTCAGAAGCAGTTCCAATAACAGTTAAAACCACCGGTGGTAATAATTTGAAAAGCTGTTCATAGTAACGCATTTCTTGGTAATTACACATCATGCCCTAGACATGAGTAAGGGTGTATTAGTTCAGTCTCCTAGAGGGAGAAAATCACTGATCAAACAGCCATCAGGGACTATGAATAAAGCATATCAGTTTTCAGTCTTTAATATGAATTATATAAAGATTTTTAAGTTTGAGACAAAGTGAAATTGTGAGACTGCCTCCAGGGATTGTTTTCATTTGTAATAAGTAGCTCACAGGAAACAGGTACCAAATTTAGTTGAACAAGGGCTATTTCCCCAGAATACACAAATGCACACACAAACCTGGTAGCACCCCACTACAGTAGGTACTACTGTGTATTTTCCATAATTTTTCATCAAAGCCTAAACTGACAACTTCCTCCTAAGTACTGTTTTAAACACCACATCTAGTGATCAAACCTGCACTCTATAATTTTGTAATTTCTATGGTTTTCATAGCATCATAGAACGTTTTGGGTTGGAAGAGATCTTTAAGAGTCTGTTGGTGTATCTTTCTAGCAGGAATTAGAACTGTGGAAAATATGCTACTCTCTCTGGGAAACTTAGCAGCCGAAACCCAGCTGCAACACTATCGTGTGGGAAATCATCTCTAACTGGTCTTGTTTTAGTAACTCTAACCAAAACAGTAGCTGTGTGTGGACTAACCCCTTTTAGCCAACCACAGTGCCTTAAGAGATGTGTGCTGTCTGTGTGACAGAGACGCTATCCAATCACCATGTAGCTAGTCGGGTGGACAAGAGTCTATAAATTGAGATGTATTGTAAACAATAAACGAGCACGATTTCTAACCATATTGGTATACGATCTGTGACTCGGGCTCCGTCCGCAGAAGGATCCCTGCAACAAGAGTCTGTTTTCATGTTCTGAATGTTTTATAAAGTGAAACTCCTAGATTTGCCCCACCCCAGGCTACTTTTCTACCTATATGAAAAGCTACATGGTGTTTTATAGAGGCCATAAAAATATTATATCCAGTTTTGTCCTGAGATTTTTTTTTCCATCCTCACTACTGATATGTTCTACTCACTCTGTAAAGTCTGTATTTTCATGTCCTATAATATGGAAAGATGAGGTTATTTTGATATTTGTAACCAAATTGTTCTTTAGCCCTATTTACAGCAATTCGATTATACTTTTAGAGGTTTTAAGTGTACGAATCCCATAGTCTGTGTTTTTGAAATATTTTCTCTTCATTTCTTCGGCATTTAAGATGAAATCTCACACTACTGATAAAACTAGAGATTTCCTAAGGTCTCTTCCATCCTGTGTTAATCTACAATTTCTAAGTCCTACCTGTATAAAGAAAGCTGCATATTTTTACTGATGTGATTGAAATTGTCCTACACAAAGGAAAAAGCCCCACAAAGGAAAACAACCAAAAAAACCCCCCACCCTGGAATGTTTAATGGTCATTTAGTTTAGTGTGGGGTTTGAGTTTGCGGTTAACCAGAGAATGGTGAAAGAAATGAAGTTACTGATTTTTAAAAAAGAGCTTATCAGCTGGTAAAGTTTTTCTAGAGTCTTCACTCATCAGTTTAGACTCCTAGTGTTCATAAACAACACATAATCTAACAGGAAGGGTTTTTGGTAACTGATGCTAAAAGATAGAGAGTTCTGGATATGTTTTTCAGAGGTATTTCTGTGTTTTTCTATTGTGATTTATTGGTGTTTAGACTTTTGATATAAACTAATATTCAAGCACTATTTCTGCTTAGGTTTATTGAAAAGGAAGGTAGTATAACAGCAGAGTAATTTTGACAAATAGAGTTTAAAATGCAAATTAATAAACAGCAAAATAATTGAATTTGCTACGTAAGCTGTATGCTGTGGTGGTAAATATAAATTTATCCAAGATTAAGTAAAAAAATTCTACTATAATGCAAAAGAGTTAATTCTTGATCAAATTAGAAAATTAATCTTAATGAGGAATCAGAAATGCCATAGGATCCATAGGTAAAATAAGTAAATATAAAGTAGAAACAGTTGAAGAACAGCTTGTTATATGAACTCGTAATGTGCATGAAATCAATGTTATATGCACTGTAACACAATTCTCTTCTAAAAGAATAGTCACCCCTAAAATAATCTTGTTCAATCTGTTGGTCAGAGTGGTTGCATTTCCCTTAGAAAAAACAAATAAACAGTTTGGTATGTGTTCAGAAACAGACAGCTAAAAAAAATTGAAAGAGCTCTATACCTGTGGATATATCCTCCCTAAAGTAAGATTTATTTAAAGTATTAGAAAATTATCTACTTGCTAGTTCACATTTTCTTCTCCAGCAGAATACTCTGAAACACTCTCTACCTCTGTGGACTATTTTGCTGTAATTCACCATATCACTGCCTCTTGCTTGCTTTCCTAGAAGGAGATAGGTTTTGCACAGTTGTTTCAGAGCACAGGCAGTAAGTGCAGCTGCAACAGGCTCAGAGCTGGCTGGGTAACAGTTCTTCAGCCATTTGTTGGGGTTGCCCTGAGTGCTCCTGCGCATGGGTGGTTTTGGCCTGGTCTTCTTTTAATGCCTGGTGGAGGAAGCCCCTAGTTATGGTACAACTTATGATATTGAGCGTTGCTTTCCTGGCTGAGACAGAAAGTTGGCTTTTCTGTGTAGGTGTCTGAGAAGAGGGTACCAGGTGGCTAAGGCAATAAGAGTTTTCCAAAAGAATTTGGTGTGGCATCATTTTAGAGGTTAAGATCCTTCTGATATAGATGATACTTTCTCTGTGCAGTTCTAGCTGTGCAGTTTCATAAACAGATAGAAATAAAGAGCTTGAGGTGCATTCCTCAGCTTGGGGCTTGGAAAAAATGACACATAAGAAAGGAAGGAAGGAAGGAGGCCTAGGATTTGGCAGAATGGCTAGGCTTATCTTAGGACAACTGCTTTTAGCATGTTTTAGTTGTTACTGCTAATTGCTTGAAATTGTCTTCGTGTAGTGTGGTGGGTATTGCACTGTATTTAATCCCTTCCTTGCTTCATCTTTCTTTTTGAAAGATAGGGTTTATTTAAAAAAAAAATAGGGTAGTCTGTGAATTGCGACCGAGCTGGGCAGGAGGTATAGTCAAGTGGTGAAAATACTGTTTATGCATTAACTCTGTAATAGTGTGATACCTTGGAATGATGCATGTTTAACTTAAAGTTATGCTTAATACTTGTTAACTAGCTTGTATAAGTTATATAAAACACAGATAGAAGAAAAGTTATTTTTTCATAAAGAAAAACATAAATTAAAACTTCCTGTCTAAATTGTGACTATTTTAATTGATGAATCCTTTAAAATGTTTTCCTATTCACTGTTATATCTCTTCAACCAGGCGGACATGTAGAGAGTACTGCAAAGCAGTGGTAATTATTTGAGATTAAAAACTAACACCAGAGAATTGAAACAAAGGCTGGCTTTCCAGATAGAACCCACCACCCTTTATTGTAGAAAACAATGTAGTCCTCTGCCTTTGTCTTACAGCTCACTTTTCTTTCACGCAGATGAGATAATTCCTTTTTCATTGCCTTTGAATTCTAATCACACCCTTTTTCCATTTCTCTCTTTTCACATGCTCTTTTCGAGAAAACTGACTATAAATGATCTGACTTACCAGTGCCCTTGGGTTGCCCTCCCTTCCCCCTTCACAACTCTGCCTTTTTATCTCTTGGCACTGGTTGTAGAAGTTTCTTGCATATACGGTATCTGATCTTATCTTCATCCATACCCCAGTGACCTTCACTTAATTAATCTCCAGATCTCTCTCCTGTCCCTGGCTTTCCTTCCCTTCTCATTCTTTTGAAGCTCTCTGCTTTCTTTTGCCAGCCATGGAGCAATGGGGATGATGTGCAGTAAAATCCTGTGTCCCATGTGAGCACCCAAAATTCATCTTCTCTTATCACTAAGCTCATCCAACATGCCCATTATCATTGTTTGCAGATAGAGAAGTCAGCTCCTACCTCTTACCAAAACCTCTTGAGAAAACAGCTACTTTCAAAGCTTCATTCATGCACATTCGACTGTTTTTCTGCTGCTTTTCTGCTTTTACATATCATCTCTGGTAGAGCTGTCTCAGAGCACAAGGTCAGCTATTGTCCTGTACTTGTTGGCAGATCCACCCTCTTATACATGTTTGTTTCTATATGTCCAAATGCTGTCAATAAGTTTGCATTCAGTATAGCCAAACAGAATTTTTATTCCTTAGCCTCAAATTTTCTTCGTCATGAATTTCTCTTCCAGTTGTTAAGAAAACACTGCCTTTTGTTGGCCATTTAGGCCATGTTATGCATATCATCCTTCATCTTTTCTGGTTTGTAATATCCAGGCCCTACCCACATGGCATCTACAACACTTGTTATTCTTTCCAAGTGTTACAAATGAAATCTATGTACTGCATCCATTGGATGTGACAAATACTAAATGTTTTACTTGTATTCACTTTCAGTGCTGCTTTCAGATACAGAGATCATTCATATGGCTCATTCCAGCGGGTCCCTATTAGCACCTCTCTGTGGAAATATTTCCTCCCATACAAGGTGCTTCTCCATAGTGTAGCCACATGCACTCTCAGTTGCTTTTTGTCCTGGTTTGAGTTAGAACAGAACTAATCCTGTTACTTTTCAGCTCAGCCTCTTCTAATTGACAGCACTTTGGGAAGTTAACGTCATATTTTTGCAGACACCATCTGCTTCTAGAAGTGACAGCACTTGATGTTTACAGATACTGTCAGGGATTGAGCTGCAGAAAGGCTCTTGCTTACACTTGCTCCTACGGAGACCAAGGTTGCTGTTAATCTGTGTACCACACTGGGGGGTTGTAAAGCAAGAGGTCACACCTGTGGGGATATGCAGACAGGTGACCCTAAGCTGACTAACAAAGTGTTCCATTCCATAGACGTCACATTCAGTATAAAGCTGAGGGATCACAAATGCTAAATCCTCTTCTTCAATGGCTGAGGAGGTGTCCGAGGAGGACTCTCTCCATTCCGCTGTTAATCCCAATCCCTGCATTTCTGAATCCAACTCCAGAATCCAGTGATGTAATTGCCATCAGGGGGTGGGGGTGGGAGGGAAGTTGGAGGGGGCTTGGATTCAATATTGGTTCCATCTATTTTTTCATATTTCATATTTCATTTTATTTTTCTTATTTTTGTTAAAGATGTTTTCCAATCCACCAGTCTCCCTCCCCTATTCCCTTTCTCTTCCCCTTTGGGAAGGGAGAGATGTCAATAAAGAGCAACTGTCATTTTCTAGTGACCAGCCTAACCCTAACACTCAACACTTGAAATATCTACCCGCATTTCCAGTTACCTTGGGGTATTAGCCTTCCTTCCTTGTTAAAACTTTCAAATAGGTGTGTTTTTTCTCTTGCCATGTTTCCCTCAAACTCTTGGGTTATTAACATTGCGAAATACATCATTAAATCCTTTCAGATACTACTGTAAAACCACATATTTTTACTGTACTCATTAAAATAATTTTGACAGTGTTAAATGCAGAAATGTGCTAAGATTGTTTCTTGTCACTAACCAGTTTTTGTCTTTGCCCTTGCCTCCATTTGGTTTCTCTTAAGCTTGGACTGAAAGCTGTTTAGGACCAGACCTCCGTTTTTCATTAATTGATTCATAGCGGTTGTTTCCTTTCTGCTTTTGCACTTGGAAAGTACACTTTGTAGCAGACGTTTTTTCAATCGTCTCAGAAGATCACCATCTCTCTCCCCCACCATTCTTTCCTTGTTTGTAAGAGCTTAACTTTCACATATGCATTTCTCATTAAGGCCTGGCTATTCCCATGAGAAGTTCAGAATCTCTCTATCTCTGCTAGATTAGAAACATAGACAGATGCAATTAGAAAGCAAATGCTAATAAACTGTTTGATGTCAAAGCCATTGAAATACCATTAATTCCAGCCATCCTTACATTCAGTTTCTTACTCCTTTTTACTAAAGTGCACTTTCTTGAAATACTTTTTTGTCACTGTGAGTCAGATACCCGGAAGCTGAACACAATGTGTTCATCTTTCTCTGAGTTTCACCAGGCTGTTGATTTTAAGTCTTCAAATCTGAATTCCATAATTTCTCAGAAGTCTTTAATTTCTTTTTTAACAGAGTCTGCTCAGTTTCTGATCTCTGTAATTATTTCCCTTTGGTAATGCCTCCACAGACCTAGAAAAACAGAGGATTAGAGATAAATTGAGTATGGAAATTCTCCAGGGTCTTTGGAAAAACAAGCATAACTCTCTCCAACAGCCCCAAATGAGTGGCATATTGTGTAAGTATGCTTAAGCATAGCTTCAAAATATTTGTGTGCAAAAAAAAATAGCTTAAAAAAGCAATATGAGCAGTTTGGATTAATCATAGTTCAGTTACTATGTTTGTGTGCTGTAAAGTCAAATGTGCCAATTTTCTGCCATTTCATAAGCCTCATTCCTGTTATGTTGTAAGAAGCTAGTACTTTGTACGATATCCTAGAAAGAAATTTAAGGGGAAACACTCAATAACTGCCTTGTTCTAATTCATCTGAAAAAAAAAAATTATTTCTTCATGAAGAAAAAAAAAGTGCTGCCTGACCTTCAGCAAATAGGATTTATAATCTTGGAATTATGAAGCATTCATTTCAGCACAAAGTATATTTGGAAGCCCATGGGATGAAATTTCAGGATATTTCTGTTTTGTCACAGTGGTTTAAGAATCTGTAATATCTATGCTTTAATGTTAAGAGGGAAAGAGAACACCTCAGTAAAATGATAACAAGAAATCCGTTATTACCTAGGTCCAAAACCTGCACCTTTAGAAAGCACATTCAGCTGCAGATTGGTCTTGAAACCCTCAATTCTGATGCTTCACCAAGTGGATTTGTGAGGTAGAGCAGGACTGCGTATATGCTAGCTGTGCTGCACACATAGGTACCCAAGGTCCATTGCATGGAGTTTAGGCCCCATGTCTCCATTCTTCCGGGTGTGTACTTTCAGCTATAGGATAAAAGAGGGAAAATAATAATATCGGTGTATCAGGCTTGCTTAAATATAGTTCCAGACTGCAGATGGACGCTGTACTTCTACGCCTTGAGCTTGGGCTAGAAATCAATGAAAGCATCAGAATTTCCTCTAACACTGTGGTAATTTCCCATTCAGAAGAGCTGCCCGCTCAATCCGTTGGTTTGTTGCACACCTTGTTATTTAGTGTTTTGTAACTCAGCTAACAGTGCTATTTTGCAACTCCCCCTACTAATGCTCGCCCAGATACCAACTGGCTTTTCTCTCATGTAGCACAACTGCTTAATTTAACCCTAGAGCTTACAGCTTATGTTTGGCTTAGAATATTATTGATTCTGTTTCTGAAAAGTTTTTGTGCCTAAAAGGTGTTTTTCACCCTGCATGATTTCTGTTAACCTAATGAAGATATAACCTCAGTGCCAAAACTTTGCCTTACTTAAAGCACGTATCCTTAAGTGTCATGACTATGACAA
>NW_010419084.1:13317-29641 GCF_000710305.1 Buceros rhinoceros silvestris
CCTGCTAATTCTGCATGGCTGGTGTATATGGACTGTGTAATTAAAAGGTGTGGCTTTGCTATAAAGCAAAGCGTGTCTGAGTGAAGTACTTTGGCTCTTGTATGTAAAATACATAGTTTTCAAGTCAGTTGCAATCAACCCAGCCCTGTGCTCGGTCTGCAGAACAGGTGTTCTGAGCTAAGTCAGCAACTTGGCCATATGAAGAATTGGTGGTGGCCCTGTAGTGCTTTCTCGGGGAAAAGCTCACAGAATATGAATATACTAAAAAAGAGCTCAGGGCTAAAGGGAAGACTTTGTGCAGCCTGTGTTCTAAAAGAGTTAAATATTTATAACAAATAATTCAGGCAGGAATAGTTTTCTGGCAGTTCTGAAAATTGCAAGACCTTTTGGAATATCCCATGATCTAGATAAGTGCTTACAGCAGTGCAATACACATATGTGCATCTTGCCCAAATTATATTAAATATGTTTGCCAAAAATAGCTTGACGTTGTCCACTTCTTGACTATGAAACTGGGTTTTTGTATGCAGATTGGGAATTTTTATTTGCATGTATGTGTTATATGATCCGTAGAAAAACATCTCAAATACTGAGTGTTTGAAATAGACTCATTTATAGGTTTTTTTTATTCCTGGTATAAAATGCTGTCTCATTTCACCTTTTCCTCAAGATGTGACATTAATTCATTCTACAAAGGCCTGTAATATCAGTTTCATTTTAAGTGGAGAGCATATAATTTCTTTAAAGGGGAAAAATTCTGTTACTTGTGAAAATTATTCTTGATGTAACTTGGCTAAGCTGCAGGTTGGATGAATTAATATATCCATTAAAATCTAGCCTAAGTGCAAGGTTTGATTTTGGGTGATTTCATTGACCTAAGAGGATTTTATGTCTAATTTGGCTCCTCAGGAGTTTTGGCACTAGTGTCTGAGCTCTTAAAATACAAAAAATAGGCTGGACTTTTGATAACCTTTGTAATGAAATGAGTGACATCTATAATGTGATGAGACTGTTAATACAGGCCCAGAACACAGAAGGCCTGAGGCTGTCTTTGCCAAATCAATCCTATGTATTTCTCCAATGTTTTGATGTATTTTTCAGTCTAAGCATGAAGAAGTTTCAACAAAGCTCCAAATAATGTGAATCTCTTTGTTCCCAAAAGTAGAGGTAAAAATCATCAGAAAAATGAAGTGATAACAGATGTTGGCATTTTAGCTTTTGGCTCTGTCCAAATCTACATCAGATAGCACTAGGCAGCAGCCATAGCTCCCAACGCCAAATCTTCTGAGGGCAAAGACCTGTCTTGCTGTTGTTGTGTCCAAGTCCCACCTGAAAATTCCTGTAAGCAGAAAGCTCTCTTTGCAGTATCTTCCCTTCATAAAGTGAGGACAGTAAAGCTACCTTGGCTACTAGCAAAAAACACACAGAAGTCTTTACCTCATGGTTCACCTGCTGTGAGACTCAAAAAACTGCTCTGTCTTCTTTTTTAGCCCCATATGTTGAAGGGAGTTAAGTATCATAAAAAATGGCACTTGATGCAAAAACCAGATTTTTCATCAGGACTGTACCTAATCTGGAACTGATCAGAAACTAATCCAATTAAACAGATATTTTGTCAGAAAAACATTCATTAGGGAAACACACACTTTCTTCAGCAACATACCAGTTTTGACAACTTTGTCTTATATCCATAATGAAGTTGTGGTTTAATTCATGGTGATGTCTTTCTTCATTAAACTCATGATAAGTAGTAGAGTCTGATGCTGCAAAATCTTTCAGTACACGTGTGACAGTGCAATCTGCCTGCCTGTCTGCATCGAGCCTATACAAAAGACAGGCCTGCAGCAGCACCTGACAAGCATCTGAAGCTACCCCCCTCCCCCCACCACCCCTGTCCTGAACCTCGTGCACCAGGCTTGCACAAAAGGACAAGCCTTGCTCCCCCGGGGATATGGCACTGAGAGTCTGAGTTTCATCAAGCTACATTCTGTCTGTGTTTCCTGAAAATGACCACAGCCCCCACACTCGATCAGGGTATAAATGGAGCCCCACCGGAGAACCACTTTTGAGTTTTGGTTCTCCTCGGAGCAGCGGGTTATGCAGAGGAGACCTCTCCCCTTGGGCCTCGGACGCTAGACCGAGGATACTTCCTGAGACACTTCTCTTCCCTTGAGCCTGGATGCTGGCTGAGTGTACGTGTCTAGGATTGAGTGATTCTTACTCCGGTATAGGTAAGATATTTCCTTTCTGTATTATTAAGCGAGAGATTCTCCCATTGTAAGTGGCTGGTGTGCCATTGTGGATATAAATCTTCCCTTAGGGTAGATGTCCTGGTTTTATGTAATTGGCTGTGTAATAAAAATTTCTTCCACTGACATCCCGAATTTGCATGGGAGGGGCACTAAGCAGATTGATTTGTAATAAATTTACATTCCTGATTACAACTGCTTTCTGTCTTATGTGCCTTCTCGCCACAACACATCTTCTCTTAACTGCCAGCCATCAGGCTCATGAATATGGTCAGTTGTGCTTTCCTATTGGGTGAATTAGATTTTTGTCCAGCACGAAGCCTGACTCTGCTACTGTTCATATGAGGTGTGGCAAATGTTGATTTGGCATATGCTCCTTGTCTTATCTATCTATATGCAGCAAAGCAACTCCAGTGGGAATTATTCATACCTGGAAAACCAAAGATATGGCAGTTAACACTCTTGTTTCAGACATTGGGTAATGGCATGACAGGGATTTTAGTTTAGGCACTAGACTGCTTTAAGTCCAAAGTAGACCTTTTCCTTGTAGAATTTGGAAGAGTCTTGGTTTCATGCTAGTGCAGAGGGAGGAAAATTGTTTAATATGCAACAATGTTTTTCAACATGGGAAAACAGTTTCCCATTCAACAGCATTTTCAGCTCCAGGTAGGACTGTGTGTGTTTGGGATTCTATTACATAAGGTTTTATCACATTATGCACCTTCAGTTTCTAGGATATGCAAAAGAATATATAAATAAATTGCTATGAGGTTTGATGCATCCATTTGTACATGGAAAACTTGCATTCTTTTGTTTTGTGTAACAGCATCAAGGTAGAAGTTAACACTTTAAGACCGTGTGCTAGTAGTTCAAAGAAAAAAATGCTTTGGGGAAAATAGTAGGTTACTTTGCTAAATCTTATTTAGACACAATTAGGTTTTATTTGTGCTTTGATAAAACACCATTTGAAAAGAACTTTTATGTCTTCTAAGTTACTGTCTTGCCCTCTCTACAGAGTTAATGAAACCTGTTGAATGGTATACTCAATAACATGAGCATAGAAAAGAATAAGCAGCAATACTTGTGTAGCACTAACTCATCTTGCAATCAGTGGACATCTTTATAGCTTTATTCAGCAACAGAGCTGCTTTAATAAAAACACACATTTCAGATAGCAGTAAAATTGGATGCTTGGTGGAATTTTAAAGAAGAGTAACAATTAAAAATTGTTAGCAGCAAAAATTGTAGCAGCAGCTAGTAAATCTTTGATAGACACATAAAAGTCTTAATCTCATGTCTGGCATTTACATCTTTGTCTTATTCAGAACTGGATTTACATCTGCTTATTTGCAGTTGAATATAGAAGTCCAATAACATTAATTCGGTATTGTTAACTAACTTGATTCTTTTTCCATCTTTTTTCAAATAAGGAAAGACATCTAAAGATACTTTTCTCAGCATATACAGAAACTCATCATCTTTATAAAGAATACCTCCCATCATCAACAGCCAGAATGCTTTATTGACAATGGGTTCTCATTCACCTCAAAGAGTTCATTAATAGTGTTTAATGGGTAGCAATTTAATGGAGGCTGTTCTACTCCATCTGATTATACAGAAACCTTTTCCGTAGCAGGGAAAAGCAGGCAGCTTGTTTTGGACTGTGAGAACACTTTAGCAAATTAAACGTTATCCAAGAATTTGTCTCAAAAAACTTCTGGAATAATTTAGGATGTGCAGAATGAAATTGTGTACCTTGGCGTTGTCAAGCTTATAGTTAATAACAGTGCAAAAATTCTTTGCTCAATTCCTTCCTTGCCTGAAGAATACTGCAGTGGCACTTCATTTTAAGTAACTGTGCTCTCATATTCCAAAACCATACTTCTGGTATCTTGGCGAAAAATGTTATTTATCAGACTTCTGAGGTTATTTTCTTTAAGTCTTTATATTGCTTTTGGAGATTCTGAGTTGAAATATTGTTTCAGCCTGATTGTTTATCTCATTATACTTGTTGAAATAACACACAAAACTGTCTGGATGCCACAAGAAAATATTGACAGATTTCAAGTTTTCTGTTGCTGTTGTTATTCCTATTATATAAACTACACTACTGAACTTTAAAATAAGAATGGAGCTTAGTGAACAAATGGAGCTTAGTATGCAAATATGGGTGTGTTTTCAAAGTACCTTATTGGGTGACTGAGATAAATCTATGAAATCATAAGCCTGTAAACTTACCATAAAGACTACTGAAGGAAATGAAAACATGTGCAAAGCAAACGAATTTTACAAGGAATTTGTGATCATACGGACTAACCATATAATTATAGGCCATCAAAAATATAAACAGAATCTGAAAAGTAGGTATTCAAAGATACCAGAAATAATTAAAAACAAAGACATCCCCCCCCGAAACTTTTCCTTTGCAACTGTTTTTATAACATAAGAAAATTATAAATTATTTTCTTTTTTGAAAGATAGTAAGATTTTAAAACATCTGGATTTTCATGTCAGGTCCAGAGCTGTCAGCAAGGCCCGTTGCCTGCTGCTGCTGCTGCGTCTGGACCTGTTACTGATAAGTGTTGGAGTTCTGCCTATTAAAAAAAAAAAAAAAGCCAAATTTGAAGTAATATTTGAAGTCCGGTCAATGGAGCTGATATAGCTTTGGATAAAATTGATGTTTAAAAGAGAATAGTAATAGATAGACTGTGAGGGGAGTGTGTTCTTTCAAATGAGTTACTTGTATATTGGATGCATGTAGTTCAACAGTTGGTATTTTAGATGAAGCAAACTAATAAGACAAAGGCTAAAGAAGCCCTTTAATTAAGATATATTGACATGTATATTTACCCTAAAAATATTTTAAAAATACAAGCTCATCTAAATGAAGATCGGGGAAATAAAAGGAAATGTCAACAGCAACTTCTAATTTGCTAGTGTGAAAACCAAGCACAGAAGCTACCTTCATGTAACATAATAACAGCAGTCAGAAAGTAGGCCACATTTTCAACACAGCAAAGTAAATGAAAAGTAATTCATACTGAGGATGTGACACCCTTCTCTCTTCTCCCTCCTGTATTTTGTGAGATTAGCAGTTCAAATGGAAAATGCTTTTGGTGGATTAAGGACCCCTGGAGATAGTACAGGAATCCAGAATTTGTGCTACAAGCTTTTCATCCTTTTTATCCCAAATGTATTTTTTGCTCTACATATAATAAACCGTGCATTAATGCTTTAACCTATAAAGCATCAAAACCCTTTGGGCTCCACCATGTGCAGTTAACTGGGGTTGGCTCAATTTAGTAATGTTTTTGTCCTTTTTAAGTGGTTTGTTTTCTTTCTCATCCCCAAGGACCTTTGCTCTAGTAAAGTCTATTTTGCAAAGGTATCTCAATGGCTGAATGTACCCGAAAGTACATGAGCAAGTGAGAGACCACCTAGTGCAATTGTTGGTGTGTGTTGAAAACTGTTTTTAACCACTGAATTGCCTGAATCTGCATCTACTTTTCTCTCTACTAGTAGAATTGCACAGTACCCTGCAGTTGCAGTGTCTTGTTTCCCTATCCAGCAGTTTCTGAAAAACAGGACACTGCAATTGCAGGGTACTGTGCAATTCTACAGGGATAACAAATGCAAGGAAGTAAAAAAAGATATTTCTGAAAACTCCTACCTTGCTGTTTGCTTAGGACACTTTCTGAACTTGGTACTTACTGCTCGGTGATGGGTGTTTCTGCTGCATATTTTGAAAAGCAGTCTGAAACATCTGGAGAAGAGCAGAGTAGAAAGCCAGTCGTCAACAGTGATGGTGTAAATTTTGCTAGTGTTGATCCTTCTCTGTTTCATACTTGTCAAGGAAGTGCAAAACCTCTGAGCAACAGCTCTGAGATTAACTCCCTTGCAGACTGCATGTCCTTAGTAAGCATGCAGTAGAGTCGCTGTCCCATTTTTACCGTTGAGATAGTTCTGTTCCCTTTGCAGCTTGCAAACATTGACACCCCTCTTTGGAGATCTCTTTCTTCCATCCCTTTTTCTGAAATAATCCTTCAGAGACCTCTTTTTATTTAGATCTCCATCCTTCCGATCAGTGTTGCATTCAAAGTTTTTTTCCTTTTCCCAGACCTCAGGTTTGTCAGATTTCTCCTGCCTGTGGGTAGAGATAGCCATGGTAGAAAGCACGATGGGAGCTATGTGTCCATCACATTACTTGAATTGAGAAGGTTATTAGCTCTCAGTGACTTTTATGCTGTAATTAGGAGATAATAAATAAATACTTATTTTTCTTGTAAAAAGCTCATTCTTGAACAAATTCTATAATTTTAAGTGTAGTTTTTCATGCTGGACCTGCACTGATACTGAAAATCTGTCAAAAGAGATTGGTAAAGGAATTGGATGACCTAGAATTAGTCTCTGTTAAGGCCAGATTGGGCCAGATGGTGGTCAAAATGCCAAAGCTATTTGGATAGCTGTGTGGATGTGCGTTGTACTTGAACTATCCTTTGGACGTGGTTTATGGTGGGTAAGGTTAGCGGTACAAGTGCGTCTCTCATATGACTGTAACAGGTAAAAGGTGACCATATCCTACGAGGAATACATATTAATTCTTTTCACTTGGTATTTAATTAGTCTCAGATTATCCTTCTTGCTTTGTAGATATCATTTTGATTAGATGGAAGATTGATTTTGCATGGAATACTTCCTGGATCATAACAAAGCTGTCCTCCAAACCCTATTGTCTGAAGTTTCAGGGATAGTAGCATTCCGTTTTCCCATACTAATTGAAATGTCACATTCAGATATTTCAATAGAATAGAGCCTTCAGCTGAGGTATTTTCTGCATATCGTCACAATATCTTTAATTGTGTGTGGAATAGAAAGGAATGGCCACAGCCTTTCATCTTCCTCCATATTGGCTAAAAGTAAAATATATGAGCCATAGAAGAACACAATTGCATTTGCTTTACAAATGAACAAACATAAACTTGTGCAGAATTAATTGTAAATCAAAGGCAAAGAAACATAAGTGCGTGGTACCTCATCCTTTTCCAAAATCACCTTATGACTTCACTGGGAACTAGGCATAAGAAGGTAGCAGACAACGCACCCTGCAGCCATATGAGTAATCACAGTTTTCCAACCTCAAATTGTATTCACTTACAGCATTTTTGAAAAATAATTTTGAACGCCTTTTTTTTTCCTCATTCAGGAAAATCAAATACATAAGTAAATACATAGAAAAATATATTTTTGGTCTGAATTCAGACAGGTTGCATCCTCACATCACTAGCTACAATACTAAATTTTATACTCATATGTGCACTAACAAAAGTAGAGATTAAGTAAGGTTGCAGATAGATGAGGACATATTTTACTGATTCTACAACAATTCACTATGTCAGAGCTCCTCTAGTTCTCTCCTATTTCTGTTTTAGAGTTTTTGTCTCACTGAAAATTTACTATAAAGTAAATATGCAGGCTGTGAGAGGCACGGAGCTAGAGAAAATAATTCACATTTTTAGAGGACCAGAGTCTCTGAGTAAGTCTTAAAGTTACTCTTGAATATAATTAGGGAATAGCCACTGAGCCAGAGGATTGAAAGCCTTTTCAAAGTTAAAAAAACAAATCCTGTTTCTGTAATGAATACATAATTTAATGTCTTTCCTGATGCTTGTCTTCATGTGTGATAAGATGTGTAACCCCAACTCTATTCGCTTAGTCTTGCTTACAGGCTTTCAGTCTTGAGTTCTGTGCAGCGCCAAAAAAAGGGCAAATACCAGATGGGTAATGCCATCCAGATTATATGGATACCAGGTGTGTAATACCCCTATTCCACTATTGAATAATGTTGCCTTTGGAGATGTAAATACATAAAAGAAATCTGAATGCTTTTAAAAGCGAGCAGTTTACAAAAACACCTAGCAGCCTGGAAATCTTCTGCAAAAGATCCTGACTACTAAACCACAGTGATATAATGGTCTCTATTGCTTACATGAGCTCTCGCAATAAAAAAACTAGAAAAATCAATACGTTTTTTCAGTATAGTCAAAGCTTGAAATATTTAGTATCAGCGAAGCGTGGTAGATTTTTATTTAAAGAAAGTATGCAATTTCTCATGCCAGGACTAAATAAGTCTTATTTGTTTGGTTGGTTTTGTTTCACAAAAAAGATTAAAAACCCTGAACTACATAGTTTAATGCTGGTGTGTGTAATAGAAAGGATCTAAAAATCTGGGTTAATGTTGTGAATGAGTCCAGAATGTTTCACAGATTCCAAGTGGCTGAAAAAAGGGTAGACTCACAGGTAAAGAATAATAGTATTATTAATAATAATAATAACAATGAAGACCAAAATGAATTTTAGTAGGGTTGTAAATGTAAGATGTACCTTACAAATGCTGCAGTGCATTACAGCGCATTTCTACAACCTTGATGTGTAACAGCCAGGAGAGGACATTGCAATCAGAAAGGCAGATGAATAAGTAGATGATCAAAATTTGGTTTGCCTTTTATTTAACTTTATTTATTAATTATGGTCTCTTTTCCTATTTTCATTCTTATATATTAAAAAGAAGCTTTAAATATAAGCTCTTAAGCAAACCACTTGTTTCTGAACAAGAAACAAGAAGAACAAGAACTCTGCTATGAACTAGACACATTCATATTGTCTATATCAAATCTATCTACTCATAATCGAACTCTGCCAAAGTGTGTTCACTTGAGACTTGTGAGGCCAGAAGGGATATAATTTTTCTGTTTAAGGAAAAAGAAAAGCAGAAATAAGAGACCTACAGCCCTCTCAATGTGAAATTTTCCTTTGTTTGTTGGGTTTTTTTTTAAGAAAGAGAATAATTTCAATATCTGTCTCTGTCACCCATCTAAGTGTTAAGTTACCTTGTAAATACTAGTCTGTACAATAGAGATATGAAAACCTTGGCGGTCTGGGAAAGGAATGAGAAAAATATAAACCACGGCCTGAGAGAGACACAGAAGAAGACAAAACAGAAGAGAAAGGGTGAGCCAAGCTGTTTGCAGACTGATTGGAACCTGCATAAATTACAGCAAACTCTGATAACACAGGTTTTTTGCCAATTATCCACCATATGTGGGAGAGTTCCCACAAAAATCTTCAAATGATACTTCTTCAGTGACCGGTAGGACATGATATAGTCCACAAAATGGACCTTCCTAACCTCAAGCCATGTGCATAATAGCTCTGCAAAATTATTAATCAGTTTTTGAATATATATGATTATTTGGGGGAAAATAATGAGTATGTATGTAAACTGGTGATAGGAGCTTTGGTTGGGGCAGCATACGGAGTGCATGATTTGAGGATAGATCCTCCTTGTACCCGGCGCTGATAAGATTGAGAGAATGTTGCTTGTTAATGATACATTGGTGTTAAGGAATTGTTTCTTCTGAGTTTTCAGTGACATAAGCACCTGTAAGTTCACAATAACATGCATATTTTTCTCAGAGAGAGAGAAATGACAAGTCATTGCAAGGTTACTTCTTGAGAAAGGGAGCCCAGCAATGCTGCTGACAGTTTGCTTGCCAGGACAGGAATTGATCTGAGATATGGCTATGCTCTAATTACTGAATTACTGAATGCTCTGCTGGAGTGGTGGCTCAACTCCTTCTTTCCAGCCTCTTCTCTAGTCTATACAAGGATGTGCAATTTGAAGGAGATTAAGAGCTAACAGTCTCTGTGTAGTTGCTAACAGGAAATGTTTGATATAAAAAAGGGAGACTCAGTTGAAGAGGTTTTAGAATTAGTCTAAGTCCTTCACTGAAACACAATGTATAACAGGTTCACCTTGGCCTTAGCGAAGGGACAAAGCTCTATGTCCTTATTCTTACGCAATTTTTCTCTAAGTTAACACAACAGAAAGTTTAAGAATCCAAGCTCAGCCAGTTGTTGTAGCCATACCAGTCTGTTGTAGCTCTCTGTTTCTGTGCTTGTAACTCAACAGAACACACCCATTTGCCTTTCCATGTGTCAGATTTTGTCCTGCTTAGATAGCCGTGTTGTGTACATATATAATAACGGTTTTATGTTAGCCATTGACCTTGGGTTCGTCAGTGAATATCCCCATATTTGGGTCATTCAGTCCCTGGGGCTGCAGTCTGTAGTTCTGACATTTACTTCATGGAGCAAGTAATGAGAAAATCTGGAGAAATACCTGGTTAGGGAGGAAATATGATACTGAAATCTGAAAGGAGTAAAAACTGTTGACTTTCTTTTATCATGAAAGAAAACGTGCCAGAGCCACCTTCAGAAATCTTGGAAGTTCTGTGTGCATAGGAGGATGTCAGAAAGAAATTAATAGACCAGGATCTTGGATAACTGAAATTGCTTAAGAGGAAAATAACAGCTGAAAATGTTCAAAAAAGGATAATACAATTTAGCCAATAAATCTCAAGCCTTCCCAACCACTTGTATTCTGTCACTGCACATCTTACTCTGAAGCACTTCTTAAGGTCAAATCTACAGTGATAACTTATCTGATGCAAGCACTATGATGCTTATTTGTTTATGAATGAGGAGAGTCACAATGTATAAACTGAAACCTCTTAATTCATTCGGAAACTATTAGTCTGCTCAAATGACAGAGTATTAGCATCTTGTAAATGCTACACAGCAGATGAAATATTTGGCATATATGCCAAACAGTATAAAAGTGGGAGATAGACTTCTCAGTGCAGGTGCAATATCAATTTAGGATTAAGGGAATGGGTGAACAGTAAGAATTTATGGAGCAGAGCTCTAGATGGAGTGTTTCATAGGTGCCGTTTCATGAAAAAGAAATGTGAATTTCAGCATGAAGGAAGCTTTCTGCTCCCAGGGAATAAGGGAGACAAGTCTTTCATTGTACTAGTAGTAAAAGTAAAGATTCCAGCAGTATTAGAGCAAAACACAGGCCGTAGTGGAGGCATTTTTATTATTACTAATTTTTCCAAAAACATACTTTAACTCAGGATCATGAAGAAGCGTGACTGCCACCAGGTGGGTGGGCCAGCCAAACCTCCTCATGGGACAGTCAGTCCTTGCTGGTGGAGTTTGTGTATTGGAAGGAGAATCAGGAATGATTGGAAAATACAAAGTATGCTGACAAAAAAGCTGCCATGCAATAAGCGACTTAGTTTAAGAGACACTCCCTCTTCTACAGAGCTCATGGTTTGAACGGATAAGACAGACTTTCTGTCTGGGAGAAGGGGCATTTGTGATTCCCACTTCACGTGCAGGGAACTGAGGCACAGGGAGCTCTGATTCAGGAGATTAGCTGTGACTGGGACGTAGTTAAACACCAAAATCAGTGAAATTTCACCATTGCTCCATTTCTTTCTTTGTACTATATGTCAGATGAAAAATACCCATCTAGAGAAGTGAGATAAAGAAATAGTTTTAGAAATTAGTTGGTTTAAGTCTCTGATGGCATGGACAAGTTACAGAAATGGATGCTGACTTGGAAGACAGTTATAAGAATGCTTAAAAACTTAACATTTTTAATTGCTTTACTCTTTCAACAGTGGCATCTGGTGATTTGTGAATTTGTGCAGCTTACAAAAGACGACTAAGTCATTATTTGAAAATGGAAGGCACTGTATACAGCGTGGTATCCCGGAGTTTTGACCATATGGTCATATTTCCTCTTTTTCTGCTGAGGGGGAAAAAAAAAAAGCAGCATTTGAATATATTCCGTTATCTTAAAACCAAGAAACTACAAATCCTTTTGGTAAAAATTAGATCATTTATTTATTTATTTCATATTATTTAGAATACCTGTTATTTGAATTGAAAAGATTGGTACATTTTTATACAAGTTTTTCTATATCGATTAAATGATTCAAATCATGATATTTTAATGATTATATTCTTCATAGCTAAGACCAAATTATCTTCAATACACTGTTTGTTAGGATATTACTAAAAAAAGGGGAGAAGTAGGCTTTCAAAATCAAGCTTTAATTTGAGCATCTACCTCAAAGTTAGACGTTTAAATGAATGTCCTTCTTTGCCTGCAGGTCAATTATTCTGACTTCCACTATATGGAAGTTTGATGATTTTTTTGTGAGAACTGGTTAACTGAAAAACAAACATCCAAAATTGCCTGAGGTGCTTTTGTAATAGGCAGTTTTTCTACAATCCAAAACAGTAGTCTCCATTTATTCCCCAGCTCTTATTCAGCCAAAATAGAAAATCCATCCCACATTCTGTGTATGGAATATTAAATGCTGTGTGAGAATGCAGCTCACATACATGACAAGAATAACCACCGTGGGGAGACGACTCCCTGCCTCTTCGGAAATGCCACAAAGCAATTCATCAGGCCAGCTACGAGGAAACGTGTCGTGGCATATACTGAAATAAACAGGAGTAGGTGCTAAGTATTAAATACATGTAATGAAATGGGTTTCTTTCTCTTTTATGCATGAACTTTCTCCCACTATTTCAACAGTCAGGACTGAAGCTTCAGTATGGTCACTTTGTTGCTCACTGTGCTATCCTTTTTAAATTTGACCAAGTCGTTTAATTCCTCAGGGGTCGTGAAGATGAGTTAATTACCACAGTTAAGCAGGCTGAGATACCAGCACAGAAAACAATGTAAAACTGAAATTTTACATATTACTGTAAAATTACATAGGCTGTAAGGTGTAACTTTTATTGGACAGTTTATTGCCCCATGAACTTTTCATTTTAGCTGTCACTAAGGAGTTGTTTTCAGTAGGTCATTATACACCAACATGTGTGAGTTCTTGGGAAAGCTTAAAAGCACATCTTTGCAATTCAAATGAAGAGTAGCCTATTTATAATTTCATTACTATTTTATTATTGTAAGACTTCTGCAATTTGTAAATGTCAAATACAAGAAAGAGTGATTCAATTTAACCTTCCATGTCATAAAATGAAAGCTTTATTTCCACCGTCTTTAAGGAAGTATTTAATGTCTCAGAATAAAATCTATTAGACTTAGCTCAATAGAGAATAATTTTGATGAGAATGGGGATGGGGAAGGATGGCATTTTTCCTTTAAAGCTAATTTCATACAGACAGAACTTACAGCACATGATGTTTCCGACTGAGCCTAATCAGTCACTTCAAACATCCAATGGTTTTATTCTCTGTTGATTTTTTCCTGCTCTCTTTTGAAAGGAAGTAATTCCTGTAACATAGACTGTGTGGAGCTCTAGAGAAGGAAAAAAGATTTCTCTATCTCGTCCTATTATATACATCCCATCATCACTATATATATTCTTTTTTTTTGGTCAATCTTTAAAATGCATTGAAAAAATGAGGGACTTCTTCCCATAGAGCTATCACCAATGCCAGGAAGAATCTTGTAGTAGTGGAAAGAATGATTAGTATGCTGACAATGTTGTGAATAAGCAACCTTTTTCTAAATTTCTGTGCATTTAACCTAAATATATAACAAGAACTAAGGGACATAGGATGTGCTTAATTGGCTGGCTTGAGGCAGTTTTTGAATCCTATTCTAAATTTAGAGGTCAGCTATCTCTCTTTGATTTTAGTAGCCAACGTAGGGGAGCCTCTGGTGATCTCACATCTCACTTCATGTTAGTCTTAAGTACATTGTTGACTCAATCTAGGTTTATGAAGTTTTACCTGAACACAGATGATTTCAGGGAAAATAATAAAATATTGTAGATGTTCTGTTCAGTGTAACGGACTGATCAATTTTTGCAATATTAAATTCAGTTTTGTTCTGCCCTACTTCTTTATAAATATACTGTCTTAAAATGAAGTAATGATTCGAAACTGAAATGTGCTATTTACTTGACTTTTTATGATTACCTTCACTTTTCAAAAAAATATTTTTTTCTGGATTGCTGGAAATCATCATATCTTTTTGAAAGGTGATCAAGAAAAATAATATATAGCTATCATAAAAAGAATTAATTACAGGAGATAATTACTAGGCAAATGCCCAGTTTTAGATGTTTTCTCTTTTTTTCATGGAACATGTCAGGGAAACTTCATGGAAGCAATTGATCACATTCACTTTGTGAACGTAATATTTAACTACTTTCAAAACACTGATGAAATGTTATTTCATCTAGATAGCAATAATAAGAAAGTCCTTATCTAGAACCACTGAACTATAGAAGAAAGTGGATCCAGAAAGTGGATGGAAACACCCTCTTCAATGCGTGATTGTGTCCTTGACAGCTGTGAATAGATTTCTTATGCAGACTTTACCAGGGGATGGAGAAGACAGAAGCTGACACTACTGCAATAAAATTGTTCTAAGTTTAAGCACAGGCTTTTACTCTCCATAGAGTTAGTAAGGAATTTCACCAAAATGTTTTCTTTCTCAATGTGCTCCAGAAACAAATGTGAAAGCAATAGTAAAAATTGGTTATGTTTTAAGCAGTGCAAATGAGTCATTTAAAGGAGGATATCAGGAACAACAGCTTCTCAGGTGTAATTATCATTGAACTGTGTCAAGGAATTAAATTATCTTTAAAAAAAACCAAACAAACCCAAACACTTAGTGTTTTATGGAATTCAGGTGTGTAAGAGGAATCGCTCACCCCTAACTCACCCTTCTAACATGTTAAATTACTTCTTTCTGAAATACAAAATCCTGTTGTTTTACTTCTATTCCTTGGAAGAACTAAACTTCAGCATCTTGAATGACTGCAAAAACCCACGAACTTTCATTATTTATAGTTCTAATTAATTAGTTATTTGAACTAAATAAAAATTTAGAATTTACTGTGTTGACTGGATCATGCAGCTGAAGAGTTTGTAGTAGGGAGACCATCCTTGATAATACAGGCTTAAAGAATGGTGTTGGCTCCATTCTGCTAGCTTAGGTCACACAGTGTCATGGCAGTTTTTAAATGTCTACTCAAGCCAGTATTTAACTGATTAAGACTAGATTTTCTTTAGGTATGTTCTTAGTAGTTTAAATCCAGCTGCCATTTCTGCATATTACTTGACTACAAAAAGTCAAGCCCCACTGTTCCATTGTTGGAATAAATGCAGAGACAATGAGAAGCATCATGAAAAAATTCCAAGGAGCTCCGTCTTTATATGTACTCTATAGATGAAAGTGAAACCCGAACTCATTTAGGGAGTGAATCTTTAACCTCGACACAAAATAAAATAAAAAAGAGGAAACTCGCAAGTTTTATTTTAGTCACTAATGGACTAAAACTGGTATATTTTGCATTCTTCTGCAGAGTAGTAATTCTGAGAAAATGAAATGCTAGAGAAAAAAAACCACATAATATTTCTTTGAGGAAAAAATCCCTTGGTTTTCTTCAGTTCAGCTGTTTACTGAAAATTTGACCATTTTATCAGTTCGGTGGAAATCAGCAGAGGGTAACTCATGCCATCCTCTGTGAGAATGGGAGCTAGAATTAGGGGACAGGAAAATGATGCCGTAAAGGAGTGTTTGCCTCCTATAAGGTTGTTGTTGCAGTAACTGAAGCTCATTGACATAAGGATCTAGGTTACTATGTGGAAACATTTTACTTGTTAAGATAGTTGTAGTGTCAACAGGTTTTTCCAAAATTTTCAGGCTTGGTGGTACTTGCAGGGTTTTAGTGCCTTCTCCTGACACCTTCTGTTAGTTTGGAGAGTGGGATTCCTCCTTGGTCCTTGCAGCTGTGGCTACACTCAGTTAGAAAGGGCTGTATCTGTTCCTGCTGTGTCATTTTCCTTTCTTAAATAACATTTTCTTCATTTCATACATATGCTTAAACATTTCCATAGGGAAGACCAGTCTCCTTAAGGGTATATTTACTCTAGATGTGCTAACCAAGAGTTCAGGTAAGGATATTTAGTAGTTTTGAAAGGGCTTCTCACTGTTTCAGGTGGTTCTTATTATTTCTGACTATATTTGACAAAAAAGTATTCCCTGAAGAGCTTTTCAAACTAGAAAGTCGTGTTTTCCATCAGAGAGTGCTAACTGGATAAAACTGAAGTATTTTGAAGGATCATGTGTATTATGAAGCACTGCTGAAACAGATGACTATTTTTTATTTCCTTTTGACCATTCCAGTGTATAAAGGGGGGGGGGGGGGGGGGGGGGGGTTATTTTTTTATCT
>NW_010419084.1:29686-38727 GCF_000710305.1 Buceros rhinoceros silvestris
GGCGGAGGGGGGGGGGGGGGGAGGGACAAGGCATATATTTCCAACTTGTCAAAATAAAACATACTGACAAAATCATTTGTATATTCCCTGAAAAAATGTTGTTTGGAATTTTCATTTTTGTAAAAAGTTTCTGCCTATTCTTCCACTTGGGAGAAAAAAAATCAAAATAAGGAAATTAAGCATCAAATGGAAATTCTAAATTGTTACCAGTGTGTTAGCTCCATCTATCCCATCAGGTATTTCAACATTTCCTTGCAAGATGAGTAGGATCCACTTCACTGAACTGTCCTAAATGCTCACTTCCAGTCTGGTAATCAGTGCAGCTGATAACCTCAAACTTTTCCATATAGACTTCTAAATATCTTACAAAATTACATTTAGAGTAGTGAGAGTTCACCTGTGAAAGAGTAAAATTTTTTATATTTCTACGTAAGTATCACTCACAAGACATTTGTTGGAGAAATATTTGACAGCTGATAGTGAGATTTTAAGATGGCTTACCCAGACATAAAACAATTATCTACCAGGAAAGCATATCTAAACCCCAATTAAATAGTTTGGGAGGTTTTTTTCCTTAGTGTAATGTTGTTGTCAATAAGAGAAAAATCATAATGGAAACTAGCTTTCAGAGGAGGGTTAACTCTTGAAATAATACACTTTAATTCATTAATTCTTTTCTCACTTATTGTGCTCATCACCATATAATGTTAAACGGATTTTTGTATTTTCTGCTTTTTATGTACTTCAGTATGTTGTAGGATTGGCATTACAGTTGTATAAAGTTAGTCACAGGCTGTTTAGTATTCATCAGCATTGCCCAGTTTGCCACCTCAGCTCCTCACTGAAAATGAAAGCTAGAACTGTCCTGTATAATCAATTATGTTTTCAAGATTTATTTTTGGATGAGAGTTATACTTCACAGGGAGCTGAACGTGGAGGAGGTTGTAATATATTGTGACTTCAGTCATCTTAAATAGGGAGCAAACAAAGTTGTCAGTGTTTAATTATCTTAAAGTCAGCAGTCAGTAGAAATAATAGGAACAGTTCATTTGTGAGTACTAGAGCAATGACACCTTTTTGATTTTACATTTTCTCCATGCTACATTTCTGTAACTGATGCTTACAGCTGGAACAGGAGCAGTAAATTATCATCTGGCTTGAACTGGTTTATCATTTTGGGCAACCAGGCTCCAGCAGATACTAAATAAAGGGGAGCTCAGTCACTTGCATTGGGCTGAACTAACAGCCTTGGAGGAAGACTTTCTGCATCACTACAGTGATGTTAATCAGTTAACATTAATCGTTTACTTTCCTAACTAGTTCTGAATACCAGAAACATGAATTTCTGGTAAGCTTTTAACGTACTGACATTTGGTTTTACCCACCAGCTCAAACTAGTGATTCAAATTATATGTGGCATGTATGAACTTCTTACATTAAGAAGTTAAAGTTCTAAAACAGTATGGAACATACCTCGACATTGTTGGACCACTTTGAAATCACAGTACCAAGAAGGGTAGAGAGTACCATAAGTGCAAGGGCAGGATCTTTTCCCTTGTAAAGCCTGTAGCCTGTGAAAGGTCCTCACATCTTTGTATCTGGGGAGGTAAGGCGCAGCCAAAGAACTGGCTATTCAGAAATAAAGATTTTAGAGACACAGCATAGAAAAACTTCTGCTACTTATTTGTGTAGGTGTTGGTTTTTCCTTTGATCAAGTAGAAGGTAATCTCTAATCTGAAATTTGCCAAATAAATGGAATTCTGTAAGGTACATGTGAGAAAGAGATCCGAAACTTCTCTTCTTGGCAATGTTTTTAATAGATTTCAGTTGAGGAAGGCCACATCTGAAGATGCTTAAGCTAGCGGTCTTAGTCTTTTTTGATATCAAACAAAACATTTCAAGGAATATTTTTTCTGAAACAGAAGCAATTTATACAAGATTCTCAAATACTTAATGTCTTTGTGTTTTGAGGGCAGAAGCATGTGACTTTGTGCCAGTGTAATTTGACCCTTTTCACCTTAAAAGTATGAAGGGCCTTGGTATAAACAATAGTTACATTTTTAAATCCACTATGTTTTAATCACTGTTGTTTTTATTTCTCTGTTGCAATGGAAGATAAACTCTTGATACAAAATTCATCTATATCGGTTTGGACTTTCTCTTAAACTTCTATTGGCACTCCATCAGCTCCTGAGAGCAGATGTTGAGCATAGGGTTAGAAGCTATTCTAGTGGAAACAAGTGATAATTAGTCGAACCACTTACAATACTGTGAATTACACTAATAATTGCTTTTCCAAAATTTAATGTGCTTCTAGTTTGTGTAACTGTAAGTCTTGAGTGAGCATAGTTTGATTTTTTTTCTGATAATATCCCTTTCTGTATTCCAAACATCATCTTTCTCAGCACAAATGCTGAATTAAAGTTTAGTGATTCACACTGGCTATATTCACTAGCTGTTGATGGGTCTTATTTTAGAATGTTTCATAGAAAACTATTTCATAACAAATAATATTTCTGAGAAGCTTTTGAATTCTGTATTTATTTATTTTTAAGAAAGAAAGTCTTAGATACTATCATCCCTGCCACTTGCTATCAGGTACCTTCTGTAGCTATTATTTCTTATCAAATCAGGCAGGCATGGGAAGAAAACTGATTACGTTTGGCATGTTGCCCATAAAAAAAACCACTGCCACCTAAATCCCTCTATTACATTCATCCTTTTCAATGCATATGTAATTTCACGGAAAAGCTTTGCCTCAAGGGATTTGACTCGGCAGTTTGGAGGCAAAATACAAAGCAAACAAAAGAAGCATCAGATACGCTTTTTCTTTAACTTTTTGGTTATAGTACATAAAAGAGCAAATAATAATTAGTAGGCTGTCACATAAAGAAGCAGGTCAATTTGTGTTTAATGACATGCTGCATGTTTAAATTGCTTTTTCAGGTAGAGATCTCCTTAGCACAAAAGCAAGAGAAATGTGGCTACAATGATAACTGGATTAAGATACAGCATATCCAGAGAACAGATCAAGATGCAGAGCATTCTATTTGCTGTAGATGATTAAATCTTTCAGATAAACCAGAGTGATTCCTTCACTATTAAATTATTTGGTGAAGAGAGAAACTGGCTATGCTAAGATGAAAGATCCAAACAAGAGACAAGGTAATTTTTTGTCCTGTAACATTATTAAAGCTGAATGTAGCTGTGTTATTAGTTTATTTTTGAAACAATTTGCATAACTAATTGGTTTCAGGTGGCTTTGATACGTCAGTGACAGTTCTGAAGAAGACCCTGTAAAAACTGAGTAATGGAACGAGATATGCTTAGACAGAGGCCTGGTATTGCCTTTGGTGGAGAAAAAGCATGCAAAGAGATTTCACTCTTGACCTGACAGGAATATACTTGTAATGAGAAACAATTTATGAGCAAGTCAGTACAGTACTGTATATTCAATGCATAATACCTGTGTTTGTTAGGTATTATGAGGTATTCTATGTCAGGTATTATGCGTCATACCTGTGATAGACAGTGTATGAGAACACGTAACACTTTTTGAACCCGTGTGAATGAATTGCAATGTTGAAACTAAAGCACGCTACTGACTTTCTTCCAAGTTCTAGATATTATCACAGTATCAACAGCATATATTCAACAATAGTTTTGTTCCAAACCACATTTAACAGAATTATTCTGTAAGCCTCAGTTTGCTGGAGAAGTTACTACTCATCTTATTGTCAAAATTGTTCAAGCTTATAATAACTTCTGTAAAATTATATATTGCATTATTTTCCTCTGTCTCTCTGAAAGGAAAAGGCACGTTGTTAGAGATACTGTTATATACCTGTTCAGAAAAGAAGTAATCCAGAATCCTTTTACTTTACATGTAAGTTCCCTATGTAGTAGAAAAGGTTTTACCTTCAGTGAGGCAAGAGGAGTATAGAGACACTCACTGCAGGAACATAGATTTATTCCTACAAAAAAACTTGTACCCTCAATACAGTATTATATGATGTCTGCTTCAGTGTTACAGTTCTTGAAATTTTATTGGAGAGAAGAAAAACTGGGAGTTGGAGAGAGAAAATAGTAATACCTCTATTTTCAAAAGATGTATTTTGCAACATCCGTGTTCTGCTGAATATTAGTATCTTAAAGGTCAGCTTCTTCATTAAGAGATCAGTTCAGGAGAAATATTTAACTTTTTCAGAAGTTAGAGATACCAAATTATCAATTAATTTCAGGTTGTGTGGATATTTTTCAGATGTATTTCTGTTTTTCCAACAAAACTCTATAAATTATTTTTAAAAAATTATTTTTCAGATATACCTCAGAAAAGTCTCATTATATACCACTTCTAAACTTTGCCTTTCTAATTTTTATTTAAATATTGTTTCTGCTTATGACATCCAAAGCTTAAAAGTCCCCTAAATACATGTATATGTGTATATATATATATACACACAACGAGAAGAGATATAGCCTCTGGAATAACTTTTTCAAGACATAGTCATGTGGTCTAGCTTTATGAATCACTGCAGAAAAAGGAATGAATCACCATGTTTTCTGATCTGTTGATAACAAGGCCTCTTACTATTTGAGGAGTTTGTAGGGTTATTCATGAGAGGTTCTCAAATTTGCTTCCTTATTGGCTCATTGAAGTCTCAATTTAGTGAGCAACAGATCTTGTCTGTCTTCACAGGCTTTTCTCAAAAGAGCAAGTATCACTTGTTTCTTTGTATAAATATATATTTAAATTAATTCCCCATTAAGAGAAGAGAGAATGCAGTGGCAGTGAATACAGGGAAATTTGTGCTATTGTGGTGATTTATTTCTGGATGTCTGTATTTTCATGTTTTCTGCAATCAAGCAGGATAAAGACTGTCCTTTTAAAATGCTGAGGATAAATGAATAGAAAATAGAAAGTGTGCTTATATGAATCATTAAAGTCATTTCAGATCTCTGCCATTGAAGTCAGAAGGATTTTACAATAAATGGCGAAGCCTGCACATCAATATTTAATTGGTAGGTGGTTCTTCTAGAAATGAATCTAAAATTTCCTGACTGACTTGCAGGGAATTTGGGGACATGAAGGATGTTAGTAAGTTTGTAATAAGGCACCTACACTAAGTACTGTACTTTCCAAAGGTGTTTTCCTTCTAAAACTATGAAGTTGCTCATCATAGTTAAATTTGTAATATAAATTGGGCAATTTCAATTTTTCATTCCAAGATTATTAATAAAGTAAAGTTTTGTTTAGTTCATTGTTTCCAAAGATATATATACGGATAAAGTTTTAGGAAAAGTAAAATTTGTAAAGTGTATGTCAGTGAAGTTAATTATGTCCAAAGAGATTATTTCTATACCGGGCTATAGGAATAATATTTTAGAAAACAGTAACTCTCCCAACACCTGTATTACAGTGAAAAAATGTTAGATTCATTGCACTGCAGATTTTAGGATCTGTCTGCATTTTGCCCTGGGGGAGGCTACAGTCATTTTTGTAGTTATAAATTCTGAAGGTGACCCCAAGTCTGACATGAACATCAACATCTTACGAACACAGATCCTGTGATTCTGAAACATAGCTCATTGCTTTTGATGCTTTTATTCCTGCTTCATACTAATGAGGGATTCAAGCCATGTGCATCTGTATTTGTAAACAAGCATAAGTGACAAGATACGAATGGCAGGTGTGTTACCCTCATGGCTCTTTTAAGGCATACCTCACAACGGCTTGTGTAGAATTTACCTATTCACTTAATGTGTCTCCTCAGTGACTAGCAGACATGGTAAATAATGCAAGTTAGTGAAAATGTGTGCTGAGAGCTTAGGACCTTGGCTGAATTGCTGTTGTAAAGCAGAAAGTGCTAGTTATCCTGAAAGACAAAAGGAAGAGTACATAGGGGTGCCAGCAGTATGGAATCCCTTTGAATAAGAGTTTTATACAGTAGCCTTGAACAGCAATTGATCCAGTCTTTCTGGGCTTGAAACTTTGATGTATCCTTAGAGGGCGAACAAAGTATTTACTTTCAATTAAGCAACATTGCTGGTGAGCCATATGCAGGTTGCCTAATTGGTTGTTTAAGCTATCCGTTAACATTCGGCAATAAACAGACTTCTTTCTTTCGGCAGAGACCCAGTTCACAGAAGACAAGGAGATCAAAAGATGGTATGTTTAAGTTAAGTAACTTCTGTAAGTTCTCAGAACAGATTGCTGATTACACTTAATTTCTTTATGACTAATAGTATTTATTGTCACTTGTTGTTCAGACTGACAGGCCTTTGATCACAGGTGTGTTGTTATGATATACTCTTTAAAGTTGGTTTCCAACACTGAAAAGCAATGCTTGGAATAAATGCTCGTTTCATATCCATGTGGGCTGCTGTGGCAATATAAATAATACAAAATAGGAGTGAAGGTGCAAATCTAAGAGATCCAGCTGAACAGCAGTGGATCCACCAATGCTGTTGTACATATTGGACAACGGCTGAGCAAGTCTGCAGACTGCACTGTTGACTCTGTAGACAACAGCTATCTAATAAACTGAAAACATGCAAAAGGGCTCCAAACGTTACTTCTGAATCAGCTCTGCAATGGCCACTGCAGAGCAACTTGGCTTCTTGTTTCGCTGGTGTCAGGATAATTTGTCTTGAGAGTCAGAAAGACATTTTATATTTCAATCACATTCAAGTCATTGCCATTCATAATTTGTCTTGAAACATGCAAAAGAATCTGTTCTGTAATCTCAAAAAATCACCAGATGCTGGAAGTAAATGCTTTTTAAGAAAATCCTCCAAGTATGTATGAAGCAGGTAACATTATGTAATATTCAAATAACTCTTGGCTTTAGAGAAGAAGCTGAGAAAACAGAAGGAAGATTAATAGCCAGGAATTAAGGAAGGAGAGAAGCCCTGAGTACTTTTGACTCCTTTCTGACATAAACAGAAAATGAGCAATAGGAGCTAATGGGGAACATCTATGCCTCAAGGCTGCCTGTGAGCAGGCGTGCTATTGCTTAGTAAACTTGCTTTTTGTTTGCAGTCCTATTTTTAAAATAAACAAGCAAGTAATAAATATCCTTTCTTATTGGTGAGTTGTCAACTACAATAGAATGATGTTTTCCGTATAACCTTGATTATGTTATACTTGCTTTTTCTTGGGTATAGGATGAAGAGCCAGGGAAATCTTACTCCTTTGGGTAGCTTAGGTCACCAGAATTGCTCTGACTTTGTACCTTTGTCTCACTTGCTCCTCTGTCATAGCTTTAAGTGTGCTTTTTACTTGAGGCTGTATTCTTCTTAGACATGTAGTGCTATTGTGTAACCCAGATCCAGAGGTGTGAGGATTTTCCTTATTTGTACCACTCAGTGTGCTGCTGCAGCTACATTCTGCTCTTACTCATTTGGGAAAAAAAATCAAGACCAGTGCTGGAGCAATTCTTTATGGAGTAGTTTAGGTTGGAAAAGACCCTTAAAATCAGAGAGTCCAACCATTAACCTAACACTACTAAGTCCAGCACTAAACCATGTTGCTAAGTGCCAGATCTACAAATCTTTTAAATACCTCCATGTATGGTGACTCGAACATTTCCCTGGACAGCCTGTTCCAATGCTTGACAACACCTTCTATAAAGAGATATTTCCTAATATCCAGTAAAACCTCGCCTGGCACAACTTGAGGTTGTTTCCCATCACTTGTTACTTGGGAGAAGAACAACCCCCACCTCACTACAACCACCTTTCAGATAGTTGTAGAGAGCGATAAGGTCTCCCCTGAGCCTCCATTTCCCCAGGCTAAACCCAATTCCTTCAGCTGCTACTCATAAGATTTGTGCTCTAGACCCTTCATCAGCTTTGTTGCCCTTTGTTGGACACATTCCAGCCCAAAACTGAATTTGAGATGCAACCTCACCAGTGCCAAGTACAGAAGAACAATCACTTCCAAGGTACTGCTGTCCATGCTATTTCTGGTACAAGTCAGGACGCTGTTGGCCTTCTTGGCCACCTGGATACAGTGCTGGCTTACTAGTGTTCTGGTTATACTGGCTAGCTGAAAATTATTAGGATGCTAAACCAGGGTAGAGAGTAATTTAGTATTTTACCCTCTGACAGTGGTAAGTACCAAATTCTGAAAAAGTTGCAAGCCATATACAAAAACTGGATAGGAAATATACCCAATTGTCCTGGGTTCAGCTAGGATAAGCTTAATTTCCACAGCCAGGATAGCTGGATTGAAACAGCCAACTGGATATCTGATGTCATGTAGATGTTATGCCTGGTATAACTAAATAAGGGGGGTGGGGTGGGGGGTGAAGACGGCGGGCAGTTTTCTAACAGGGGTGGGGTGTGGTGTGGTGGTGGCAGTAAGCAATGAGTTGTATATCCCTTTATTATTGTTACTGCTATTTTTTTCTCTCTCTTTGTGTTCTTAGAAAACTCATCTTAACTCATGTGGCTTTTCTTCCACCTTTCTTCTGCATCCTGTCTCCCCACACCCCCAGGGTTAGAAGGGCAGTGAACAAGCGGCTGCGTGGTGCTTAATTGCCAACTGGGTTCAAACCATGACAGTCCTTTTCAGCTCCCAACGTGGAACCATATGAGGGGTTGAGATAACGATAGATCTGACCTGAGTTAAAACAATCTTGCTGTACACACTCTGTATATCAGTTAAGTAGTCCATGGTCTCCATGTTGGTCCATTTTCTCACGCGGTGGTGGTGGTATGTAAGTTTGTGTTCCCTCTGGTGATATTTATCATCTCTGGGAGACAGGTCAAAACTATCATTTGGCTGTATTTGATGCTGTTGACTTATGATACACTTCTACCACTGGTGGTGAACATCCATCCTGGAGATGTGCCCTGCCCAGCGCAGCTCCGTTTTCAGCAACATGGCCTCTTGCAGTAAGCGTGGGTAAAGCTTCTTCCCAAATCATCATCTGTGAAGCCAAGCCATGATGGTGACCTGTGGTGGCGAAGTTAAGCTGGTTTTTTTATGAGGCATTGTCGTTTTTTAGTAATCTCACCCAATCTATGGGCAAGAC
>NW_010419085.1:0-2538 GCF_000710305.1 Buceros rhinoceros silvestris
TTCACACACAGCAGCTTTAGAAACTTCCGATGCCTTTTGTGAGGAGGAAAGAAAGGGATGTTGTTGCAGTGGGGCAGGAGGCGGTGAGAGGGTCTCGAGGAAAACAGCTTGAGGAGACGCTGCCCAAGTCCCCCCTACCCCGCAGGGAGCACCGCACTCATCTCCAGAGCCAGCAGAGCACAGCCCATACCCCTGCCCACCTTGCAGGGGAGCAGCACAAGCTTTACTTGTTTCTCCTTGCACGGCAGAAAGACCACAGGCAAAGCGGTGGTGAGCTGTGGCGGCAGAGCAGAGCGAGTGGTAGCTGTGCGTGCTTTCGCCTGACTTCTGCGCCAGTGAAAGATGGGCTTTGGGACTGCAGAGGACACACCATCCCCGCTGTGCTCCTGTGCTGCCAGTCCAGCATCAGGCAAAAGTATTTTTAGCGTAGTCAAGCACTGGCTTCTCATAACCTCCTTAATGCGGGGACAGTGACTTTACCGGGGCGATGGCGTGCAAGGCAGCAGGGCGAGAAGTCAGGCACCTCTCCTACTCACAGGCTGCCAGCCCCCTCTTTTGGAGAGCTCCAGTTTCCTCATTTTGAAGGGCAGTGAATTGGATCATAGGGTGGTATTTGTGTGTCATGTAGTAAAAACGCTCCAGACCTTTTCCACAGTTTAGGGGGTGGGGTTTTTTAGCAGTCTTGAGGGATTGAACTAAATTACAATACTGTAGTTAAGCATTAACTTGTTACTACTTACCCTGTAATCACGGAACCAAGTAGACATTCCTGTCCCTTCTGTAACAAGTGCTCTCTAATACGCTTCATAATTTCACAATGTTGGGTTATCGTGTGTGCTTTGGGGCTCTTGTCCAAGCCCAGCTGAAGTGAAGGCAGAAGTTCCTCTGCCTTTCAGTCCCACGGGTCTTCAGAGGACAAGCGCACACAGATGTGTTCCTGGAGTACTGAGCTCTTCCACTAACTTCGCTGAGACTTACCTGGGCATAGTGTGAGGACGCAGTTGGTCCAACGCAACTCCCAGCACAGCTTTCCAGCTTCTCTGGGGAAGAGCATCAGCCCCTCACATTTGCCACGTCTCAGGCTTCCTGTAAGGAAGCAGGTGAATGACAGAAAAGGTCTGTGAGTCTCTGGAAGATACCACCTTGCTCAAGACACGCTATCTCGGGGGTCTTCCTGAGACTGCCAGCAGATGCTTCTCCTCCTGAGCCAAAGTCATCCCCAGCCAGTCACGGGAAGTTGATTGTGCAGTTGTGACTCGTGGGTTTGTTAGCTCGGCTCATTTCCGGTACTCATGTGTCACTTATCCCAAGTGAACCAGTGCACAGGGAACTCCCTAAGGCTTTTTTATGTTGTAGCGTTTTAGTATTTGTACACTATTCATTTTGCATCTCACCATCCCCAGTTTAACTCTGGGTGTTCTCTGAGCAGAACTGCTCTGAACGTCCCACAACAGTTGGCCGCAAAGGGAAGCAGCCAGGCTGCTATTGCCAGGGTAAGTAGTAGCGAGTTAATGCTTAACTGGTACTGTAATTGTGTTCAGTCCTTCAAGACTGTTTAAGGAAACACGTGGCTGAAGGGCATCTCTTTTCCACCACATGGCTGACGCAGGCTTGGCTATGGATTGGGCTTTGCAGCTGCAGCCCTGCGTCCTGGTGTGCTCATGCACATTTCTCACCTCTGAATGTTCAGTCCTGCAGCAGAGCGCCTGCCCTTCTCTGCAGTGACCTGATGCACATCCTGCACGCCCTGCAAAGGAACTGCGAGGCCAAGAAGGGAAGTGTCCTGAGAAACAGGCTCAGATCAGTGGGTTGGGTGAGTGGGCAGGATTTGCCGTTCTCCCCGTTGCCTGCCTGCACTGACCAGTGATGTTTTTTTTCCCCTGAGCTAACTATGGCAATTTAGAGCCATGGAAGTAGTTCAGTTTTCCTCTCCAGAGAAATGAGGAAGAATGAAAGGCACCCTAAAGGACTGCAGGTGACAGGCTTGCTTCCCTCATCTCTGAGAATGGAATGAGAGAGGGACTTCCCTGTCGAGTGCTTTCCAGCACATTTAGAAGATGCTAACACAAAGAGCAGTAAGAAGGAGGCATCTGTAGCTGACTTTGGGGGCAGGATAGCGTGGCTGAGCAGGGAGGTACAAGGGAGAAGTCATGGAACACATCGCGTTTGTGAAGGCAAGACACAAACTGAAGGTGTGAGGGACAAACCTGATGCCTTCCAGATGAGGTTGTGAGGTGTCCCTGTAAGCTGTGAGGGAGCGTGGGGTAGCTGTGGGGTGTGTGGAGGTATGGCTGCAGAAGAGTCTGCTGCAACCAAACCAGAGTTCAAACCTCTCCTAGAAAAGGGGGTAACTGCCACGTAAAACCATGACTTGTCCTGCAGCAAAACGGCCCACGCAAGGCCCACCCTGGGCCTCGCTGCCGAGGTGCAGCAGCTGCCTTCCCCTTCCAGCTGCACTTTGGCTCCCTTCCTTCTCTCGTTGTCCCCCTTAGGAGGCACCCATCGCGCTGCCCGGCTGGAGGGCACTGCTGACGGCCG
>NW_010419086.1:0-9229 GCF_000710305.1 Buceros rhinoceros silvestris
ATTTTCGGGGTGGGGGCCTCGCAGCGTGGCTGTTCAGCCTGGCCTGCACGGAGGCGTTGGGCGCCTGGCCGGATGGCAACGGAGACGAGGCCTTCCGCCACTCCCCCGCCCCGGCTCTGAGGCCTCCCGAGGGGAGGCCACTGTGGACTTGGAGGCCGTGGGTTGGGGTATAGGTCTCTTCTGTAGGCCCTGCCTGCTCCTGTGTGTCTCTGTACCCCAGAGGCTGAGATTGGCCGGGCCCGGCGGACTTTGGTCGTTGTAAAGGAGTAAGTGTTTGACCCCCTCGATCTGTACAGCCTGCCAAGTTTTCGAGGAGAGACAATTAGAAATTGCTGTGTAGGCAGCTTAAGGCAGGGCTTTTGTGGCCTTGCTTGAGGCACTTTATGTTTGGATCTTTTAGTAAAGGTCCATGGCTCCTATTTGAGAAACCTTTTGGCAAAATGTGGGAGTGAGAACGGGCTGTGATATGGGTTAGGACCACATGCTGTAGGGCTGCATATGTTCACGTCAGCTGTCAGTATTACATAAGTGCTTCGGAGCATAAATTTAGAGAGAGGGCATATTAGTCAAAAAATCTTAAGGTGGCTCCTTCTGTAATGTGGATCGCGGCTGCTTCAGGCCTTGCACAGACCGATTCTAGCAATTTCCTCCCCATTTGCATTTACTTGCCGCCTTGAGGGACAGAATTTGCAACTTCGTCTAAATTCCAGTAACTCTGCACTTGAGTGGAGTCAAGCGGCAGTTTTTCTTCAACTAAACCTTTGCTCCGGTTTTCTGTGTCAAATGTCCGTCCTTTACAGGACACTTCAATGGTGATTTTATTTGGATTTGTCTACTATAGAGCCTTAGTGCAGCCTGCCTTCTGCCAAATGGGGAAGGAAAAGAAGAAAAAGGCGATCATAAGTAAAAATCCTCAACTCACCTATAACTGAGTATGTGTGTGGGGAGCTCTTCGCCTCAAAATAACTGAAATGTGAATGAGTTTCGTAATTTGAATTATGTAGGTTGAAAATGAAGGAAAATGGCTCTGCAGCTGTGTAAGAAGAGGAGAAATTCAGGCGTGTCAATGCAACCAAATGTAAGGGTTTTAATTTTGATCCTTCAGGCATTTTTGTCATTTGATACATTAGTATCTTTCTTATTAATGTATCATAAGTGAATTAAGATTTTTGCAAGACCTATATCATGACTGACTCAAAGAGGGCACAAGTAACTAACTTGTGCATTGTTTGTCACTTGGTTTGCATTGTATTTGTATTTCAAAAACAGATTTTGAAAAAGAAAAAAACCAAAACAAACTGGTGCAGGTGTCTATTGTGTGGGGGATTTGTTTGTGATTTTTTGGGGTTTTTTTACTACCAGCCTGTCACAAATGTGAAAGTATCAGAAAACATCTTTTTCAAAATAGGCTTGCCATTTACATGTTCTAAACATTTTCTTCTTAATGGCTTCCAGAGTAGGTGTAGAGGCAGCCAGCATTGATCTCTGTAAATACACACAGTCGTGGTCAGGGTTTTTTTTTTTTTTTTTTAGTGTTGTTTCTAAACTACTTTTCTTCACCACTTACTCTGGAATCTTTTCATTGCCCTTTGTTAGTTCATTCTTCAGAACATGCTGAAATAGACGTGTATGCTTTCTCTTAATTTCAAAAAAAAGAGGAGACAAATAATGGTTTTGTGATAGTCTT
This sequence comes from Buceros rhinoceros silvestris, assembly GCF_000710305.1. Classification (NCBI taxonomy): domain Eukaryota; kingdom Metazoa; phylum Chordata; class Aves; order Bucerotiformes; family Bucerotidae; genus Buceros; species Buceros rhinoceros. Next base: position 1,688 of record NW_010419086.1, read on the forward strand.
AATTCTGCAGCTGTCGTTTATTTTCCCTCTTTTTTTGGTTATGCATGTGCCTGTTTGAACACAGAATTCCCTGCATGTAACATCGACAGAGAAGCTAGCTGGTGGGCATTTGGTGAATCAGCTGAATTGTAAAACACCCACATATCTGCACACCAGTAGGGTTCAAAACTTGGGGTTTGGCTCATAGTACTGCAGAATTCTGTGTTAGGAGTTCACTGTGACTGTTGCTAAAACTTTAGGAAGTGTCTGTTTAACAGTGATCTATAAATAGATTTGTGGGAGAAGTTTTTAGACTGACTATGTACTTTCATGTAGTAACTTAGGTACAGCGTAGTATGAAGAACTAAGTCCAGGTTTTGTTGGAGGGTTGGAAGATTAAGGTCTCTCCCTGACAGAAGACTCTGTAAAGAAAGAATTCTGTTCAGTCACTTGAGAGTTTATTTGAAGCAGGCTTTAATGACATATTTGAAGCTATTAAGTGAAGATGAGTTGGCCTATTTAATCTTGATCTGTGTTTCATAACAGTGTTACAGCGTTTGAAGGAGAAAGCAATGTCTGTTCACCAGACCAAAATAATATGTGGGGGAAGCTGAGGAAAAAGAATTATTTGAGGAAGTGTTTTTCTCTAGTTCTGTTGTATTTGATTAAACTGCAGTCGCTGACTTGCATCTACAAATACCAGTGTAATGGTTTTGTTGATCTGGGGTTTTTTTTTTTGGTGGCAGATGCGGCATTCAAAACAATCTCATTGTTTGGAATGGGACGACAGGAAGAGCTGGGACCAAAGAAAGCACAGCAGCAGCCGTAAACGCAGGAAGAGGTCCCACAGCAGTGGACAAGAAAGCAAGCACTATAAACCAGATCACATTTCAGAAAGGTATAAGACTCTGCGTTGAGTGGCGCTAATGTTTTTTATGTCTGAAATAAGTACGCTTTCAGGATAAGAGATTTTCAGTGCCCAAAGTTGGCAGTTCCTTAAGGTTTGGTTTATTTAAGACAAGCCTAAGAGGTAGTTGGTTTTGTTAACACAGTACCTGAACCATTAAACAGAAGTTCTTTAGTAGAGACAAGTAAATGTTTCTAGTTTCTTTCACTGTTGTCAGTTAAGTATTGGTATTAAATATATTGAATATTAAATTTCAAGTAAAAAGTATGTCTTTGTATTTACTTAATGTGAACAAAAGGAAGAGAAGGTTTCTTTAGTTATTTAATACAATGGTAAGTATGAGTTTCTCTTATTAATTTGGAGGTGGTTTGCTTTTTCTCCCACATGGCTTTCACTGCAAAGATGTGTTTTTCTGTTTTGTACCTTAAGAGAGTCCCATGGAATTCTTTTAAAAGCTTGTACTCGTGCTTACAAAATGGGGGAAGGGGTAGATGTTCAGCAGTGTGGGGGCTCTCTGCCTCAGCAGCTCGCTTAGAGGAGTTTCTTCTGTGCAGAAGATCCTCGATCCAGATATTCTGTGAGGGTTTTAGTGTTTAATGCAGAGCACTAAGAACACTGCTACTTCTCTCAGTGTCCAAGTTTTATTTTTCTTCTTTAACTCTTAGAGCTTTGAAAGCAGAGAAGAGGATTATTGCTGTGTTGAGAGTGTTTTATCCTGTGACTTTGGAGATTGTAACTGAGTTGCTCACTATATTTTAGGAAGAGTTTCTCCTTTTATGAATCCGAGTTTCTTTCTTACTGTGCAAACTGTGGATGGATTATATCTTGTTCATGTGGATGGCTGCTTTGTATTTGAGACTGACAATGTTGTTAGATTCCTAATAAAGTAACATCAAAATCTCCACTATTTTTGGGGAGGGAGTCAATTAGAAAACATAACATTGTTGATGTGAAGACAGATACTGTATAACTCTGTAACTCAGCTCAAGTCACTTAACTTGTTGGAACCTCAAGTTTTTGAAGTGGAGAACATTCACTTAAAATATATTTTCAGTCATTATTTGGACGATAGAGCCATAAATGAAAGAGACCATCATGACCGGAGATATGTTGAGGAATACAGAAATGACTTCTGTGAAGTATATGACCACAGGCATTATCACAGAGACTATGAAAAGAGTCACCATCATCACTATAGCAAATCCTCTGGTCGGAGCAGGAAAAGTAGTCATAAAAGGAAGCATAAGAGACATCATTGCTCCAGTCACCAATCGCATTCGGTATGAGTAATTTTTAACTTTATTAAAGTTTATTAATGAATTAGAGGTAATAGCCTTCTTAAGGGAGTGCTAGAACTGCAATTCCTGGTCACGGGGCTTAACAAAATACTGTACTGTTTTAAAAGTATTTGTAGTTGAGTCTGTTTGTGAGCATATGAGTATGTTCTTACTGGAGACTTTTGGATCAGTGTTGGGTGGGGGTGGGATTATCATCAGTACTAGCTATACAATGGGAATGTAGGTGGCCGGTAGTTAAGATCGCTGTGATTAATCTGAAAAATGTTGTCATGAAACTGAAAACAGGTAACTATGCGATTTCAAAGTATAGTTGTCACTTTAGTTTTTCAGCGTAGTGGACTGTGGTTTTTCAGGTAGTCTGTGAGTTGCCATACGTCCTGTTAGTAAAAGTAATTGAAGCGACATGCGTTTTTGATGTAAGCTTAATTGGAACTGTGAAACACGCATGTCTGGTAAATTGATCAGAACAAGCTCTGCAGTTCTACACCCGATTCCAGTAAACTTTGCTAAGCCATGTGCCTGGCTAACGGCAGCTCATGTCTTACTGGAGGTGGGGTAGGTTTGCTGCTTGCCGCCGTTGAAGGTGTGCTCTCTGAGCTCCTCAGGATGGGCACGATGCCTGCTGACACACCTTCAGCTCCAGGGGGTTTATGTCGCATGTCTGCTATAGAAAACAGCAAGTCATGTGAGATTATACAGTGCAAATTAAGGACTTCAGAGTAATTTTTCTTCTCTAAACATGAGGGAAGTAAAATTACTTGATATTTGTTTATGTTTAGATGATATAAAGTGTATGTTTTAAAAATAGAAACATTTCACCTGGCTGTAAGCTTAGATATGTAAATAAATGCTGGTTTTTTGCTATTTGCTAGCAAAGTATTAGAAATAGCAGTGTTACATTCTTAATCTGTCGTCAGTTAAGCCACTGTTTGAGAAACAAAATTGTGTTGTTTTTTCTGTTGCTTTATCACTTTAAGTATTTATCTGAAAATCTGTTCCTTGCCATGTTTTTCTTCTGTAACATAAACTGTGCCCTGTGAATTTCTGGGGACTGAATTTGAAATTGCTCCTGCCAACTGTTCGTGGCCTGGTGTGTAACTGAATGCCTGAATATCTCCCCGCTGAATGAATTGCGTATTCTGCCCTGAATTCACTCTGATATATTGATTGGCTGGACGATCTTGGTGCCGTTTCCAGAAGAGTCACCGAAGGAAAAGATCCAGGAGTGTAGAGGATGATGAGGAGGGTCACCTGATCTGTGAAAGTGGAGACGTTCTAAGAGCAAGATGTATAGAACATTTTTCAACACTTTTTAAAAACTTTTCAGCAAAAAGTCTGTTTAGAATAGTATGTCAGAGGAGGGGGGCTAAAGGAATCTTCATTGCTCTTTTCGTTCTGTTTTTTTTGTGCTTTTTTGTTTTTTTGCATATCTTCTTTTCTGTAGAATTTAAATACTGTGTTCAAAAAGTTCCAATTAGTAAATGAACTTGATTCTGGAGATTAGAACAAGAGATAGTTTTTTGGCTAACTGTTTTCATGATACCTGCCCAATAAAATAATGCATTCAGATGCTGACATTTAAAGTAACTATGCTTTTGTAATGGCACATTTTTAAATCTACGTTAATAATATTCAGTCTTGTTGTAAGTAGTTTTATAATTCTAACTTGTGTTTGTTCTTTTTAGATGAAATTGTTGCGACTTTAGGAGAAGGAGCTTTTGGAAAAGTAGTAGAGTGCATAGATCATGATATGTAAGTGTTGGTTATCCTTATAAGCTGATCTCAAGAGAAAAGACACTGCTTAGCTCAGAAATTAAAAGGCAGGGACGTTTTCTTCAGAAGAAAATCAGAGGTCAAAGAAAGTGTCGCAGTATATTTAAGAAAGAAATTGCACTGTTTTTGAGAGCTACCTTGTGCAAATTGGAGGAAAAAATGTTCAATTTTTTCTTTACTTTCCTCAAGTGAGAACTCTGCTAATTTTTTAATCATCTTGCAAGAGGATTCCTGATGTTCATTCTCCCTTAGATGAGATAATATAGACTGAGTAATAGTTAACATAGCATATACTATGAGTATTTGACAAAAGCAGGATCGGTATTTCTTTATAAAATTGGTTCTGTTAAGTTCAGTGCATTTAACTCAAACTCGCTATTCGCTATGACCTGTAGTCTTCCTGTGCTTCTTTTATTAAAATGATTGTAGCTATTTAACAATACTTGGTTTAGGTTGTGATGCTTTATTTTCTTTCAAAGGAGAGGAATGCATGTAGCAGTAAAAATAGTGAAAAATGTTGGTAGATACCGGGAAGCAGCTCGTTCAGAAATACATGTGTTGGAACACTTAAACAACATGGATCCAAGCAGCAATTTGTAAGTATAAAATTTGTCTGTATACTAACGATTTGCAGAAAATAATTTTTGAAATAATTGAGGGGGTTTTTCCCTTTTTTTTTTTTTTTTTTTTTTTAAGCCGCTGTGTCCAGATGCTGGAATGGTTTGATCATCATGGCCATGTTTGCATTGTCTTTGAGCTACTGGGACTAAGTACTTACGACTTCATTAAGGAAAACAGTTTTCTGCCATTTCATATTAATGACATTAGAAATATGGCTTATCAAATTTGCCAGTCTATAAACTGTAAGTAAATCTCAATACACTTATCAAATATGTTGGGGGGTTTTTTGCCCTTTAGGATATTAATGTATTAATTACGGAATGTTGTTCTTCTTTCTCCTTGTAGTTCTGCACCATAATAAACTAACTCATACAGATTTAAAACCTGAAAATATCTTGTTTGTGGAGTCTGATTACATAGTGAAGTACAATGCCAAAATGGTAAGTTTGTTCCTTGTTTCTCCCCACTTGAATTTGGAGATTAGAACTTCTGTCTTCATCTGGGCTCTAAAGTATGTGCAGAAAGGTCAAGTGGTAGAGTTAGGTTTCCTAGAGATTTGTTTTGTGCTCTTTGAGATGTATTGCCTTTCTTCTAAGCCAGTAATTTTGCTCTGATTCAAACTGCATCTGATGACCTGATCCCTCGTTAGTTCTTTGCTGTTTAATGAAGTTCTGGCATTCGTAGGGAACTTCGTGTTAATGGCTTTGAATTTAGCCAGGTTTTTTTCCTTCATATCAACAACATTGGGGTGAGAACTTGTCTGCACAAATCACTTCTAGCTCTGGCAGAAGTACAAGTTTGGTTTTATGTTGCTGTTCTTTTTTCAAAGGATAAAAACTTACTAAGAGATGGAAAAGCAGCATGGACTTCACTGCCTCTAGTTTATGCATCTGCCTTGATCTTATCTTTTTATTTTAGAGGCATAATTATATAAATGAGCATAGGCACCAATAGACAGAAAAAAACAAGACACAGATAACAACTAAATGCAGTTCACTTGAAGGTTAACAAAAGTTCTGCTACTGTCGGAAAGGTCTTTATTCAGCTTTTTTGAGTATTCAGATTTAAACTGCTTTGTTATCAGCTCCTCTTTCTTAGAGCTTGAGCTGAACAGGAATTGATGTATTTGGAGGGATTGTTTTATTCCGTAGGTTCAATTTTTGAAGATTAAGATCATGTGATGAATACCTTTTGCCTAAGCATGGTTTTAAAAAATACTGACAAACGACATTTTGATTTTTCTTGCAGAAGCGAGATGAGCGTACTTTAAAAAACACAGACATCAAAGTTGTTGATTTTGGAAGTGCGACTTTTGATGATGAGCATCACAGCACATTAGTGTCTACAAGACATTATCGAGCTCCTGAGGTTATTTTAGGTCAGTGAAGACTTTTAAACCTTCTGACGGTGAATTATACCTCATTCAGATGTCTTTACTTCATTAACTGGAGTAGTTGCCTGTGGTTCTTTTAATTCAGTCATCTCTCACAAATAATGTGAGAATCTTGGAGAGTAAACAGTTAAAGAAATACTCTGAAGTCCAAACATGTTCCTTTCCCCCCTTCTCCCACCAGGGTTTGGGGAAGGATATGGAGGGGGAAACGTGCAATTGTAAATGCATGGAAACAGGCCATATGCTTTGTGGATCACAGGCTTTGAAAATACATTAAAAAGTAAAACTCAAGACATTTCCTGTTTTGCAGCGCTGGGATGGTCGCAGCCTTGTGATGTTTGGAGTATTGGTTGTATTCTAATTGAGTATTACCTGGGATTTACAGTGTTTCAGGTATGTTCCGGAAGTTAAATTGAACATTTTTATTACAGACTACCGATTCTGACCTTCTAATGACATGCACTGACCTGTTACTGTGAAAGGCGTAACCTCACAGGCTTTTTAAGGATTATATAGATGAGATTATAAAGACATAAGAAAATGCATACTCTTCAGACTATTTAAGATGATCTGTTCTGGCTCTTCGGATGGCGCAGCCTGTCCGGAGTCTGAAGATACTGTTGGCACTTAAAGAAAACATACTTGTACAAAACTTGGCTTCTGGACCCTGTTGTTCAGGGACCGTCGTAACTGGAAAGTGCCACGTAACAAGGTGCATTGCATAACCTATTTTTAATAATTTATAGGTGATAATGTGTAAAGATACTGTGATGGTACTTGGCAAACTTTTTGTTTGTAGATGACTGTCTGAGAGGAGAAAAATGTAGTAAGTGCATTCATTGATTTTTCCACACAGACACATGATAGTAAAGAACACTTGGCGATGATGGAGAGAATCCTTGGGCCTCTGCCAACTCACATGATCAAGAAATCCAGGTAAGCTCATTAGAGGAGTAGTAAGTTGCCTTATATTTTCCTCTTATAAGAAATTTTGAAGTTTCCACTGTTAGCTGTGAGCTTCTGAAGATCAACAAAGAGGCTTCCAGGCTTCTTATTACCTCTTGGTCTACTGCAGGAGATGGCATCAGATTTCGGTGCCAGTAGTTCTCTTTTCTGCTCTTAGTCTGAGTGGCCAGTAAACAGAATGCCAGCCTCCTGAACAGTCACTGGGGATGAGTGAGGGTTCTGAAGTCTTTAAAGCTTGCTTTGGTACGGTCACAGTTCTTCTGTAAACTCTGAGAATAAAGCAGCTGCTGTCACCAGAAGATCCACAGAGAGGAAAAAGAGGGTCCTGTCTTGCTCATACAGCTGCCAGCCTCTTCCACTGTCCTGTCATATCCCTGAGACATGTGCTGCAGTGATCTTTCTCTCCCTCAAAGATAACTACATGCACCAGAAGTTTCCCACTTCCATTGCAAGGGGACGCACCAGTACAGGCTTCTCCCTTAACCTCCGTGTGTCCCGAAAGCTAGAACACGTGGGATATGATGGTCCATTCTCTTTCCGAAATAAGTTGTCCTCTTGCCAGCTAACCCAGATAATCCTGAAGCTTATGTCTAGTAGAATTCCAG
>NW_010419087.1:0-276 GCF_000710305.1 Buceros rhinoceros silvestris
TTATTATATACATATAGTTATAGTATGTTTTTATATAAAAATATGTACAATTTAGCTATACTTCACGTAAATACATGATTTCTTCTAGAAAATATAAAAAGATAAACTTTATACAATTATGCATTATATATATAGTTATGTATAATTATTAAATTACTGTTATATAATTGGTTGTGTATACACATATATACAAAATTATGAAATGATTGATTTGACCATTAGGAAACAAAAATGGAAAAGAAACTAGCATTTACCAGCTTAGGGAAAGCAGTTTTC
>NW_010419087.1:416-13782 GCF_000710305.1 Buceros rhinoceros silvestris
CTGACTCACCTTCAGTTCTTTACACTATGTCATGTGGTGGGGTTGTTGAAGGCGATTGGAAGCATCTGAGTCTGACACTGGGCAGCCCTGGCCTCTTCTCATGGTGACCATGCTTCAGTCCCCTACTGCCAGAACCTGGACACCTGCATCCACTACACTTTGCAATGTAAAGATTTTTTAAAATGCCATTTTTTAACCAGCAAACTCCAGCAGAAGCATATGAAACTTATTTCTAAAGTTATGGAGACTCCTTATCAGAGACAAATGGACCTGTTTGTTGTAAAAATTACTGAGAATTTCAGGAATTTAAAAACTGGTTACTGGTGTTATATCTGTAAATGAAGGAGGAAAATACTGTTTAAATAGCAACTTCAATACCGGACAAGTTTAATTATGTATCCTTATGTAAACAAGTCAAAATTTCCCCTTGTTAAGTCCAAAGAGTATAAACTTCCACATGCAATTGGAAATACCAGAAAAGAGTGTATGGAGAGACTTATTAGACTGAGCAGAACTGAACAGGAGTAATAAATCCACTGTGCTTCTGTCAATCCAAAATAACTTACAGCTATCAGAGTTTCAAAAAAGGGAGAGAATAACAGAGGAAGACTGGAGATGTCTTAGTTTTCAAGAAACAAACAGGCAGAGGGAATAGTTAATGCTCCAGAAAAATCATCAACTCTCTGATTTTTCTTGCTGTAATCAGGATTGAAAAAATGTAGAACAGGTTTGAGGAGCTGTGATTTGGGTCCAGTATCATCACAGTTTGGAATAAGGAGGCCCTAGTCTCCGAAAGGGTTGCTTATCTTTTGAGACTTTTTGTAGCTTCAGGGGGGGAAATGTAAACCCACCCAAAGACTACGCAAAGGATTTTAAGTGACTCCTTAAGCTTGTTTAGGAAAACCATACAAAAGGAAGTGAAACAGGCTTTAAATTAAAGGGGTGGAACTGAATCGGCTTAATGCTTAATGCAGTTAAAACCCGAAATCAATCATTTAAAGTCACACAGGACTGATGATCTAGAGCAATAAGAGAGATGTTAATAAATACATAAATAGATATATACACATACATTCCCTCTCCCCCACATTGAATCCACATCCCTGCTTAAACAAAGACCCATGCCTCGTGGCTGGGGGTGGGGGAGGGGAAGGAGAGTCACCGAGAGTCTTTAACCTCCAGGGTTCCGATCCAGAAATGAACAGTCCAGGAAAACTTTCACTACGGAGTCTTTCCCTCTCACCCCTTGTAGAAGATGCCATCATATCTTCTTCAATTTCTTTTCAGTGGACAAGGGTGTTGATGCATCCCTCTGTAGGAAATGACATCTGTGTCTGGTCCCGGAAGGACAGCTTCCTTCACTGGCTTACAGGGCATGGACCTTCTTGGCTGTGGATCTCTCGACGTGGGGGTGGGGATGCCTCGCGTGACCCTTTCCACCCCCTTGAGGAAACAGGGAAGTATTCGAGAAAGAGTCTTTTTACTGCTACGTGGAGGAAAGCAGCGTTCTTTCTCTCTGTGATAGAAATATCTCTCTCTGAGTCCTGTGCTGAAACGCAAGTGGGCGCGTGCCAGGGAGTTGCCGGAAAACTCCACTTTTTATATGCTTATTTGCAGAGGCACGATTGATATGCTTTGGCTCCCAATAAGAAGCTGAGAGGGTTGTGGTATTCTCTTCCCAAAAGTTGCAAGAAAGTTTTTTTGTGTGCTTAGGGGAGAAGGAGACAGGGGTCTCAGCCCTACCAGCGCCAGCTTAACCCATTACAAATATAAAGCAGAACTTTAAGCCTCTTCTGCCTTTTCCTTGCTTGGTGCTGGAGGGTTGAGACTAAAATTGTGTGGTTGGGGAATGGTGTAGAGTTTGGCAAAAGTTAGAGCGAAGCATTAAAGTGACATGCAGAAACAATGAGGAAGAGGGAACAGAATGAAGCAGGAAAGAGAGACAGGGAGGAGGAAGAGAAGCAAGAGAGAGAAAGACGTGGAGGATAACTTTTACTGCGTAGCAGCTGACTATTAAACAGTGTGAAGTTGAACAATGATACCTTACGTAAGGTGCTGCTGTCAGCACATGGCCCTAGGAACACCTTGGACTTAGTCTTCCTGTAAACCAAACAAAGCCAACTCCTAAATGTAGATGTCTAAGGCCTTCATGTGACTCATGCCTGATTTTTAAGTGGTGTATGTTGTTGGCCAAGCTCTGACCAGGGGCTGGAACTCCAAAACTGGCTTGGATACCCTAGTAGAAATAAATAAGTAATGTAGCATAAAGTAAGCTCTTTAGTCATCCAATGTACAAGCTGATTTCCACCTGGTGTCTCATCATGCAGCTAAACCACAGCTGTGTGTGAGAAATAGATGATTCAGCTGTATGAAGGCTCAGGAGTCTGAATTCTGAACCAAAACCACTGATATATTGCTTGGGTATCCAAAGTTAGCAGCTGGGTCTGAAAATGAGAGATGGTGAATTCAACAATTTCCTTTTCTGTTGGTGAGTTCTGCACAATGTTAAAACAAACCAACCCCAAACCACTGATTCCCAGGTTGGAGTGACTCAAATTACTGCAGTGACCTGTTACTCATTCTTAGGCTCACTAGCACTTTTTTAAATACTCAAATGCATGTTTCCGTTGATTTATCAACACTTCTGGACATGTGAAATGTTTCTTTTCATTCTGATAGCTTCTTATATTTTCCTTTTTAATTTAACGCAATCAAAACCCTGACACATAATTACTAATTAATGGCTAATTACTAATTAATTACTTCAGCCATTGCTACTCCCAACTGCTCCTTCAATATGACACCAATTTCTCATGGAAAACAATGCATTCAAATAAGTTTTGGGTATCTTATGAGACAACATTCCACAGGCATTTCCAACTGTTTTGCCTATGTTTTCCATGAAAAGACAGCTCTGCTTTTCTGAGGGAGTTTTAGATTATGTTTTTAAATAAAAGATGCCTGTCTCTAAGGCCTGCAGTCTGGTTCACATACTTGTAGTTAGTCTCCTTTGACTCCAAAACAGACAGGATTCAGTTGTTCTTATGGTGCATTTCCCTCAGTCCTTCAGCCCCTCTTATGTACATACCACCTCCCTACCACAGGCAAATGATTGCTGCAGAACGTCCCGTACTCTGAGAAGGAAGGCTGTCAGACATTGTTTAGCTCCTGTCATGTCATTTTTCTGGCAGGTTCTTGTGATGTTCCTGTTTCTAGCCTTTTAAACCTGTCTGTGAGCCTGGTTACTGATGCTAGTACTGCTGTGCAGACCTAGAGAAGGGGCTTTGCCTACAATGCTGCTAAAAGCCCATGGCGTGGCTGGAGCATGCCAAGTCTGGCCTGGGCATACTCACAAGATGCAGAGGGCTCTAGGGTCAACTATCTTCAGGATGGTTCTCCAGATCCTGGAGCTAGGAGCTCCAGCATGGAGTTGTTGGTTTGCAGAGCAGACATCCAACAGAACTGCCATTCGAGATTTGCTTCTTGGTCCTGTTTTCATGAAGGGAATGTCTCAGCAGACTCTCAAGACAGAAAATGAGTGCTCTAAGCAGCCCTACAGAAGACTCCACCTCTCTTTCACTGCATTTTTACTGTATTTACTTGAGCATTTTGGGCTTTGTCTAAACAATAGGAAGGACAATGACATGTAAGTCTAATCCTGACATGGAATATGGGTGCAAGTTCTCTAGCATTAGTGTCACATTACTATTAATTGTTCTGCTTTGAGGCAGAACAGTGGAGATGTGCTGAAGGCTCTCTTCTCTATTCTACCTTGGGGTGCCAACATTTGTGAACACTTGGAGCTACAGGGAGACCTTGTGTCAAGGAAGATGTGTAAGACACTGCAATTCTCCTTGAAGCTGTTTCACAGCTCTGTTGGTGAACAGTAAAGTTTTGCAGGGTGACAGCTTGGTTTTCAGAATTGTAAGGCTTAGAGGGTGAGACCTGACCAGCTGTCCTCCAGGAGAAAAGTTCCTTAATGATGTTACTTTCCTCCTCCACCTTAAAAAACAAATACACAAATAACCCACCAAAAAAAAAAAGAGGAGAAGCAGAGGGAGAACAGCCTACCTGGCAGCTGTGTCTTGAAAGCAAGGTAAGAAAAATCAACAAACCGTTCTCTCGTGCGTTGAGTGAACTGCCAATTGGTATCAAAAGAGGATGACATTTTGCTCTCACTGCCAGCTCCTCTGTGGGTAAGATTTACATGCAAGCAACATACTACTTCAATAGCTGACTACTATGTGGTTTCAGTCCCTGATGAGATGCATGTTAAGGAAGGAGAACTTTTCATGGGCCTATCTTTGTTATTTGTTTTGGCCTGGTACTGCTGATCACCAGTTTTTAAATAAGACAACATGGAATTCTGTAAAGGGAAATTCTCTTACATGATGGCAAGATTCAAACTGATTTCTTCCCATAGTCCAACACAAAAACTTGGAGGCCTCCCAAGAAATACTAGACCCTGAGGTAAGGAAAGAAGATGGAAGCTCTTAGGTCTGCAGGAAATGTAAAATGGACATGGAAGTGGGCTCAGTTATTCACAAGTCATAAAGGAAACTATCAAGACACTTAGAGAAAACTCAGAAAGAGGAAAAAAAGATCTTGTGGAAAGAAATTTTTCCAACCATGTCTTGCTAACATAACATTATAACATTCTGTGTAAGGCAATAATAAAGAAAGTGTGACTCCTGTCACCAGAGAAGAACTAGATACAATTTTAAGTGACTTTTTCAACTAGGGGGAAAAAAACACTTCCGAGGGTCTTTAAAAATGTAGTTTGTTTCTGGCGTCATTTTCGCAGTAGAAAATTGTCTCTGTTTTCTACAAGCTTTGGATTTTGCAGAGATATTCAGGAAGCAGCCTTGGTATGTAAATTTTTATGTCGGGTCCTCTCAATACTGTGTATACTGCCTCTTTCATATCTCCATGGATATTTGCTACTGCAGTAGAGCAGGAAAGTTTTCATCCAGACAGGAACAATGGTGTTATGATATTTACATCCTCAAAGCACAGGGAATGGATCTGCTTCTCTTTCCTCAGAAAAAATCAGCTGAAAAAGGGTAACTTTCCTCTGGGTTTCATATGGCTGAACTGCAAAGAAAGAATGCAGAGGGAATGTGAGATCTGTCAGCATTTCCGTCATTACTCAGACCTTCGCATCAAGTGGAATTGCCAGGAGGTCAAAAACTGTAAAGGTATGTGGAAACTGCTTTTCAGAATTGTCTTGCTAATTCTGGTCTGATGTTTTGTTTTGCCAACACCAGGAAAGAACAGAAGAAATTCAACAGTCCAGGTCAAAAAAGCCCAGCTCCTTGTATGCTTACAGGAAGATTTTAATTTCAAATAAAGATAATGCTAATGATTATAAGGAGGATGATGATGATGGCGATTGTAATGAGATGTCAAACTTTTTTTCATGTTTTATTTATTTAGACTTAATTTCTCTCTGTGATGTCTCTAACACCTGTGCTACCAAGCAGAAAGACCGAATGTCGTAAAAGAATTTTCTTTTGTTGGTTGCTCCATGTGGTGAGATGACCCTGCTGTGGACTCACAGGAAGTCTAAAATAATTGCATAGTCCTCCTCCCATTGCCTTGTCTTCAATGCTTTGGAAAACACATATTCATTGTAATTCTTCCTAATGTGTTGTGTTTATGTCTGACAGTGTCCTGGGTTAAGATAAACAGGGCTGGTTTGTTTGTGACGAACATATCAAACAGCCAAGTACAGTATTCCTCCCATGCACGTCAGCATCTCACTGGCTGTGGAGCTTTTGGCGGGCACGGTATTTCTGTAAGAGCAGCATGTGGACAGAAATCAGCCTTTTTTGCCCTGCCACTCCAACCAGCCATGACCCTCCCTCTCACAGATTGGGACCTGCTGAGCAGTGCTGCCACTTGGCTCATCTCCTCGCCACCAGCTGTGACCGCTTGCTGCTGCTGCTGCTGTGTGTTCCCGCTGCCGCCAGTGCTGCTCAGCACTGCTGCCTGCCATGATCTCTGATAGCCGCTTTAGCTCTGGGGCACACTCTGCCGCAATTCTCACCACTCACCCCTGACACTGCCATTTCCCCAGCTGCTGCTTCAGAAGAGGGTTCCTGCCGTTGCTTCCTGGCCCAGCCCCACTGCTGTCCAGAATGCTGCCAGTGACGTTCCTGGTGGGTCCTGGGCCCAGTCTCTGCTCCTCCCCCTGCCATTAACCGATTGGTAGGTTTTTTCCCTTATCACCTTGTTTCCTTAACTGTGGTTTAACCCTCACTGCACCAAATTTCTGATCCTATTATACATATGTTAACCTCTTGTTTGTTTTCTGTATATAGTATCTTTCTATTGTTATTAAAACTGTTTTAATTTCCCAAACTTAACAGAGGGCTCATCAACTCTTTTTTTTTCTTATCTCTCTTCTTAACCCTTTCTCCTGGAATGGGAAGAGGGCTGATTGGAGAGAGAATCCGTTCCATGAATGGCCAGCCATCAGCCAACCAGTGACAAACAGAGTTTTGCTAAGAGGGGAAGGGACTGCTGGCATCGCTCCTGTAGAAGCTTTAAGAAGCAACCTGAGCTCCAAGCTGGACCTGCCTCTGCCCAAAGCTGAGCCAGTCAGTGCCTCTGTGATAACATATTTTATTGGGAGAAAAAAACCCAGTTGGGCTAGTGCTTTTCTTTTGAGGATTCTTTTGTTGGAGAGAGGAGTGGAACATGACAAAGGCAACCACGTGGACACTGAGGTCAGTGAGGAAGGAGGTGGGGAAGTGCACCAGAGCAGCCATTCTGCTTCAGCCCGTCATAAAATGACAGGCTGAACCCATGAAGCCCATTGAGATCAGCAGTGGAATCCCACCTGCAGGAGGGACCCCATGCCAGAGCAGGTGGCTGCTCCTGAAGATGGCCATAACTCTGAGGGAAGCCTGTTCTAGAACATTCCTTCCATTTCTTGGAGGACCGCAGCTTATGGAAGAGACCCACACTATTAGGAGAAATTAATGGAGGACTGTCTCGGTGGATGCTACATTGCAGCAGGGGAGGACTGTGAGGAGTTTTGCCCTCTGAGGACAAAGGAGCTGCAGAAACAACAAGGCACAGTCTGACTGCAACCCCCATTCCCTGCCCTCCTGCACTGCCTGTAGAGAGGAGGTGAGAGAATCAGGAGCAAAGCTGAGCCCTGGAACAAGGGAGGGATGGAGGGAAGGTGGTTTTGAGATCCAGTTGTTTTTTCTCACTGTTCTACTCTGATTCAATTGGTAAATTGGTGGTGGATTTGTTGTTTAAGTTAAATTAACTGTTTCCCCAGGTGGAGTCTTTTGTCTGTGGTGAGTGTGCACTTCCTGTCCTCTGTCTTGATCCTTAAGCCTTTCCTTATATTTTCTCCTCCCCATACCACCTGAGATGGCGTAGGATTGAGTGAGAAGCTGTGTGGTGGGGTGGTTGAGCTTAAAACATGACACCAAGATACTGTTTGTCTTTGCTGTGGGTGCTGGAAAGGAACATAAACTGGGGCCTGTTTGAATGGGAAATAATAATTTATTCGTTTTTGTGTTAAATTTCTGTAACAGAATGGATCAAAAATGTTAAAAACTGAAATTCAGCACCTCTGGGGAGTTCTCTCTTTGCTTTTTTATGTTTTATGGTGTGGTTTAGGATTTCGGCTCCAGGGCAGAAAGGGGTACTTCCCCCCACTTCCCTGGTTTTTTTCCTCTTGGCATGAAAGGTTTGTGCTGCCTCATGGGGGAAGGGGTGCTGGCATTGCAAAACTGCAGCCTTGGCTCCAATTTCACACCTGCCTCTGGAGCCAAGCCATGTCAATCAATGCCTTTTTGAATGAACGTATAAAAAGCAGCAACCCATGTGGCTTTGCTGGCACGCACTTTTCGTTTTCAGCTAAAGGATGAAAAGAGAGAACTGAAAGCAGCCACCTCAGAAGCCTGGGAACCCCCCCCCTTCGGAACTAAAGCCATGTCAATCAATGCCTTTTTGAATGAACGTATAAAAAGCAGCAACCCATGTGGCTTTGCTGGCACGCACTTTTCGTTTTCAGCTAAAGGATGAAAAGAGAGAACTGAAAGCAGCCACCTCAGAAGCTTGGGACAGTAAAAGATCTTCTGCACAGCAGGTAGCCTTTTCACTTCGCTGATTACAAGTGGGGGTGGTAAGAAGATCTGCCAGAAGAAAGGAGTGCAGAGCAAATGAAGCCCCCAACTTTGCACGGAGAAAGTATAGCCGCTGGTGAGAGGTAGCAAGGAAAGGTTACGACCTGGCCCAAGAAATGGAGGCAGGGAACCTAAAGTATCCTCTGGAGGTCTGGTGAACCTCATGTGTCTGACCTGGGAAGAGCAGAGAGCCAAGACCACCCCTGGAAAACTGGTAACTTTTAAGCTTTTCAGAGAAAGAGTACACATTGCTAAAGGGGAGTTTGTCCCAAAGAGTTCAAATTGAACTGTTATCTACGAGGTTAAAAGAACTGCGTTTCTCCATTTTGGGTTTATCCTTCCCCTCACCCCTCACTCTGGTGCGGACCACGCGTGGGGTTTTATAATGGGATGTGGATGGAATGGGTGGGAAAAAAAAAATATATGCACATATACTTATTTATGTATTTAATACCATTGTTCCCTCTTTTCTATTTCTGTCCTACCCAAATTTAAGTGATTGATTTATGGGGTTCTCATTGTTTTTGAATTAAATAAATTTTCTTTCACCCCCTTTATCCAAACCTGCTCTGCTGGTTTTTTTCACCCCTAGCCATAAGCCCCATTGCTTTTTCCCAGCCTGAACACTTTAGTCATTTTGTTTAGCTCTTGGATGGGATAATCTGAGGATGAATTGTCACTTCTACAACTTTTCAGTTCTTTTCAAACTGTGACATTATGAATTGTTCTTGGTGATCAACTCACCATAAACAACTAACGCTTTTCATGACAGAGACTCTTCCTCTCCCACCCAGCTATATAGACATCACTTAAAAAAAAAAAAAAAAGGAAATAAGCTTGGATTTTCAGAAATGTTGTAGAAAATTCTGCAGTAAAAAGAAATTCCAGTTAGACGTGATAGACTCAGTTTCAAAATGGTCAAAATGAACATATTGCATTCATAGAAACTATTTTTTTGAGAGATTTCCATTCAATATTACTTATTTGTCTCTCTGAAATGTCATGCCTGTGCATCGTATTTTTGCTTCTGGTACTTTAGATACTTCTAGGTTCAAAACCATTTGGTTGGAAAATGTCCTGCAAAACTGCAGCCTTCTTTCCCTTTTTTACTTCCCTGTGCTGTCCTTCACAGGCTGTAACCACAGCTGTACTGTGGAGATGTTCTGCTGACTGTCACTTCTTTCTTGCCTTTCTGCTTTACAGGAGAGGTGATTTACTAGCAGCATGACTGAATTGTGTAAGTGAAAAGTGTGTATTCTGTGTACAAATACCCACAGTTGAGGCATTGAGCTCTCTTTCAGCTTTTCTAATGGGCTTTGTCCGTGTCCCTTCAGGCAGTGTTTGTACCAGCACCTACAAATATTTTCATGGATCAGAGGTATTTAAAATCCATATATGCTGAGTGTAAAGGTGGGGGAAAAAAGCAGGAAACAGGTACAGGGCTGGCAATATGAGGCAGAAAGGCACAGGGGTAGGAGGAGAAAAGATAGTCAGCTATGCAAAAGAGAAAGCAGAAAGCAGTCCACTAGCACCCGAAATGAAATGGGACTGTAGGCATCCTGCTGCAAACATAACTTCACAGCTAGATCCGCAAAGATCTCTATTGGTTAGACCCAGTCTTATGTTAACCAAAGGGTGCACCAAGGGCTGAAAAACTGGAAGTGCAAGCTTGCAAGAGTTAGTGGAAAGGACTGGCCAGTAATAATTCCAGTGTAGAATGATCAGAGAACAATAAGAAATTCTCAACTGAATTGCAAGAAGATTCTCCTGGTTGGGAATCAGAAGGCAAAAGAAACACTAGAAACCCAGTCATCTACAGAAAGCTCTGTACATGGGGAAATAGCTGGCATACAGTGAAGATGTGTTAATCACTTGCTCAGCTGGACAACTGATAAAGTCTGTCATCCCTAATCTCCTTCACAGTTCTTCTTATTTCTCCCTGGTTGTCAAGATGCAAGTTGGGATCCCAAGCTGCTTGCTCAGTTAAACATCTGCATTACTACTTCTCACAGGCACAAACAACATACGAACTCTGCTAAACAGCATGTCTTTGGAAGCCCTTTTTAACTTTCATTGTGCTCATAGCTGCTGTCTTATTGACTTAGGGAAGGGGCGCTATTTTTCCTCTAACCTGTTATTAGCCTTCTTAATGAAACAATAGTTGCTGTTTTTAATGAGGAAACGCCAGATTTCACATAAGATTTCATATCCTTTGGTGTTCTGACTCAGCTCCCTGCACTTACAGGATGATAAGAACATGATCTCCTTTGCTTTAAGAGGGCAAACAGCTCTGGCTTTACACCAAAGGTCTCAGACTTCTGTTCACTCTGAGCAGTTCAGCTTTTCATGTCTTGGGCCTGCATCTGCCTCTGTGCCTTGTTTTGTCCTTAGAAGATAGAGAATACCTATTATGCAAGCTTGTTCTAATGAAAGTTGTAGGTGCAGCTGTTAGAAAAGCAAATAGAGCACAGTAGCTCTCCCTCACATGGTGCTGTTGGCCTTTTTGACTTGTCCAGCTAGTGGCTTAGCTCATCTGAGAGACAGTGTAAGAGCAGTCTACTTAGACACTGAACTGTGTTAAGTCATTTGTGAGGAAGGGTGAAGGAAATAATTCATAATCAAAATCGAGTAATATTTTCCCTTGCAATTTCAATAGATCAAGACTTTGTAGAGGAATAAAAGTATTTTCTAGGTTATTTTCAGGAAGATTTGAACAGCCACTTTAGACAATGAGACTGACAGTGTCTTACCCTTTGAACTTTTTTCATTTCACTGAAGTTCCCTATACCGCCTTTCTTAGAGTGACTCATAAGAGCTTAGCGTTCAGAGGGAAAGGCTCAGCATGTTTCTAAGTGATGCTTGGTCTGAAGGATCTTTGACATTGTCCTGTAGTTGATTTTGAAGAGTTTTTTTGATATGGATGTCTTGTATTCAATATGGAATGACTGCATAGAGTTGTTTCAGCTATATCACTATCCCACCCTGTCTTGTGCCAAGGGCGAAGACTGCACTACGTTTTAATTCTGTTGCTGTTATACTGGATAAGATTCCACCTAACAGCTCTGATGTCAGTGACATCACTCTACCCCAGACTGCTCCTGTGAAAGTCTCTATTGCTTTGAGTTCTTCATTACAGGAGCTGGCCACTGGATTTAGGTCAATGAATATTTTTAGTTTTATTATGATATTGAGTGCTGCTTCTGTAATTGCTGTTTTTCACTTTGTAATCTTTTCATGCATTTTTCCATATTTTTTTGCTGAAGACTTCAAGCAAAATATTTCACAAAGCATTGCTTCCAGCCCAATTTCCACCTCCCACTCAAAAATTTCTTTCTTCTAGCATGCACACATTAGCAAACTAAATATATGCCAAATGTCAAGTGCCATTGACAGTTTAGAGAAAAAAACAGGGAAACCAAAACAGGATAATTGTGCCTGGTTTTGACTCTTTGAACAGCTCTTTTTTTTTTTTTTTTGTTATTTGTATCAATCAGAATGGGTCATTTTAGCTTCTACTGATACTCAATGGTTTGCAGGACTGCTTGTACAAGTATTTCAGTACATCAGGCTTCATTGACAGCTCTTTACATCCTGGACAATTTAACTTGTACTTGTGGAGAAACAGTCAGCACTTGCAAACACTGTTTTCATGATCATGTCTATGATACAGCTTCTAGACCTGCACTTTCACAAGAACACTACCAAGACATATAGAAAACATGAACCAAGACAAGACATGACACTTTAAAACTACTCCTTTCCTGACCTCACCATGGTTTATTTTGTGACAGCTCTTTAAAGTATGCTCACAAAATGTCTGCAAGTTGAACGAGGTGATTTATAGAAGAATTGCTTTGTTTCTTTGTCATAAATCGTATTTTGATACTCTGTGTTCAGAGATCCTCATAAGTAATCCAGCCACTTTAAAACTACTCCTTTCCTGACCTCACCATGGTTTATTTTGTGACAGCTCTTTAAAGTATGCTCACAAAATGTCTGCAAGTTGAACGAGGTGATTTATAGAAGAATTGCTTTGTTTCTTTGTCATAAATCGTATTTTGATACTCTGTGTTCAGAGATCCTCATAAGTAATCCAGCAAGCAGCTACAGCTGGGGAAAAAATTACAAGGATACTGTAAGCACACTAATGAAGTAATCTTAACAAGAAAAAAAAAAAGTAGAATTATATGGATTGCCATATGACATCCCATAACCGTCACCAGCACCATAAAGTTAAAACTCTGAAAGGAAATGAAAACAAGAAGGGTTATCAAGGCCTGGAAAAGAGCGAACTAGGAGAGCTTGTGGTCATGGAGGGATGGAAGGTTGCCTAAGAGAAGCAAGATGATATAGGAATAAGCTTAGGGTGAGGCAGTTAAACAGTTAAAATATCTTTTTTACAATCTGTATCTTGATGTACTTTCTTCTGTGTGTGTTTTTATTTGCTGGCAATATCTGTTATAACCCTCATTTTGACAGAGTAAAATACACTTTAACCCTTCAACCTTATTAAGAATGAAATTATGTCTCTGAGACACGAAATGCTAAGCACTCTACTTCCTAGGAAATGGCAAAAATAATGAGCAGATACTGCAGTAGTCAAGAGTGCTATAGACTCTGCCAGCAGCTGCATGTTCCCAGGACTTAAAATTATACTCATGTAATATAGAGGTTGGTATGTGGGTCTCCAGGTATAGGAACAGAGACTTCCATTAATAAATTTTCTCCTGGAAAACAGCACAAAAGTAGGAAGATGTTTCATAATTCCCATGGTAAGTCAACCGAGCGAATTGGGATAAGGACTCTCTTGGAAAGATGTCTGAAGACATAAGGGGAGAAAAGCCCTTGCTCAGCCTAGGGGTGAGGAAGTGAAGGGGAGCTCTTATTGCCGCTACATCTATCTGGACAACTCAAAGGAAAACTAATCAATTATTTTAGTTTTAAACAAAATCAATATACAAGTGATTTATTGATTTATTAAGCACACATAATTAACCATGGAATGACACATGTGACAGTGCAACCCCCCCTGCCTGCTTGCATTGAGCTTGCACAAAAGACAGGCTTTGCAGAACCACCCAGAGCTACCCCTTCCCTCCCCCCACCCAGCCCCCACTGGGGACAGTGGCACCTGAGAGTCTGGGTTTCGTTAAAGAAGCATCCTGCCTGTGTTTCCTGAACAATGACCACAGCTCACACTCTACCAGGGCATAAAT
>NW_010419087.1:13946-14526 GCF_000710305.1 Buceros rhinoceros silvestris
GAGCAGCAGGATTTTGCAGTTGGAGACTCTCCCCTTGGGCCTGGGATGCCGGCCGAGGATAATTCCTAGGACACCCCCTCCCCACCCCCCCTCGAGCCTGGGACACCGGCCGAGTGTACATGCCTAGGACTGAGTGATTCTTACCCCGGCATTGGTAAGCAATTTCCTTTTGGTACCACTAAGTGAGAGGTTCTCCTTTTAAAAGTGGGACAGTGTGCTATTTTGGATAGATCTACCGTTAGAATAGATCCCTTGGTTCGTATAAATTTATTGTGCAGTAATAATTCTTCAACTGGCATTTCAAACCTGTATAGCCGGAATGCCAGAAAGATTTATTTGTAAAACACTGCTATCTTCAAAAAGAACAAGAAGGAGGACTCAGGGAACTACAAGCCATTCAGTCTCACCTCGGTACCTGGGGAGGTATTGAAGTTACTAATCTTGGAAATAATTTCCAGGCATAGGAAGGCCAAGAAAGCCAGCAGGAGTAGTCAGCATGGGTTCACCAATGAGAAGTCATGCTTGGACAATTTGATAAACTTCTATGTTGAAATGACTGATTTGGTAGATGAGGGAAGAG
>NW_010419087.1:14618-19362 GCF_000710305.1 Buceros rhinoceros silvestris
GCGGTTGACATTGTCTGCCTAGAGTTCAGTAAGTCTTTTGACACTGCCTCCTGTAAGAACCTCATAGAGAACTTACGAAGCGTAGGCTGGAGGAGCAGACAGTGAGGCGGACTGAAAACTGGCTGAACAGCCAGGTCCAGAGGGTCGTGACTGGTGGCATGAAATCTAGGTCAGAACCAGTAACTAGCGGTGTACCCAAGGCATCAATACTGGGTCAAATTCTGTTCAACTTTTTCATTAAAAATCTGAATGATGGTTCAGAGTGTACCCTCAGCAAGTTTGCAAGTGACTTGAAACCAAGAAGAATGGCTGATATACCAGAAGGTTGTGCTGCCATCCACATGGACATGCTGGATAAATGGGCTAGCGGAAACCTAGTGCAGTTCCCCAGCAAGGGGAAGTGTGAAGTCCCGCACCAAGGGGTGGAACAAACCCAGGCATCAGTTCGTGTTGGGATCCACCCAACTAGAAAGCAGCTTTGCAGAAAAGAACCTCGGGGTTCTGGTGGAAACCAAGTTGAACATGGGCCATCAATATGTCCTTGCAGCAAGGAAGGCTAACAGTATTCTGGGCTATATCAGAAGAAGCGTTGCCAGCAGTCAAGGAAAGAGATTCTTCCCCTTTGGGGAGACAACATCTGGAGTACACAGTCAAGTTCTGGGCTCCCCAGTACAAGAAAGATATGGACATAATGGGGGGAGTCCAGCAAAGGGCCTTTAAGATGATTATGAGACTTGGGCATTTCTCATGTGAGGAAAGGCTGGAGAGGGCTGGGACTGTTCAGTCTGGAAAAGACAAGGCTAGAGGGGATCTCATCAATGTACATAGATACACTGAAGGGAGGTCACAAAGAGGTGAAGCTAGACTCTTTTCAGTGGTGCCCAGTGACAGCACTAGAGGTAGTGGACTCTAACTGAAACTCAGGAGGTTCTTCCTGACCATCAGAAGATAATTTTTCTCTGTGAGGGTGACAAAACAATGCAGATTGCCTAGACAGCCTGCGGATTCTTCCTTCTTGAACATCTTCTAAAACTATCTGGACGTGATTCTGGGCAACAGGCTCTAGGTGGTGCTCCTTGAGCAAGGCGGTTGGACTCCATGATGTCCAGAAATCCCTTCCATCCTCAACCACTCTGTGAGTCTGTGATTCTATGACCACCATTACAACAGTTAAACTACTATATCTTAATAAACACTTTCTAATCTCCAAGATAATAACTTACCACCCCCACAGCCCTGCACTCCCTCCACATTCACATGATTATATGCAGCCTCCTCTGGCACTCAGGGCACCTGACTTACATGCACCCCCCTTTCCTGGCAGTGTGATTCTCCTATCATAATTTGCCTTCTTGCTAATAGAGATGCTTAAGCTTTAGGTGTGACCAGACTGCTCCGTGCAATCCACGCATGACTGCACTAGTGGGAAAGCTGTGTGGCATACCCAGGGCTAGTCCCCATGTGTCGCACACCATGGAGCACTGTCACCGGTTTGACCGAGGTAAAAACCAAGGTGCGATGACGATAATACCTTCCCCTATCCCACCAGAGATAGGGGAAGGGAGAAAAGAACTCGTGAGACCTCTAAAACGCTTTTTGGAAAACTGAAACAAACTTTAGTAACACTACAAACAGAGATATATTAAACACAAAGGAAAACAGTGAGATATTGAGGGTTTTGGGAAGGTGAGGGTTAAACCGAAAGCAAACACACCGTGGCAGTGATCTGAGATGATGGCGGCCATGTGGTTCTGCCGCGTGAGCAGCACACAGAGACCCGCGCAGTTACGAATTACCCGGCAGCGCGAGATAGAGTGGATTTGGCACAACGTCCTACCAGTCTCTGTCGCGGAATGGAGCAAAGCAAAAACAAAGAGGTCTCGGGCACACGGGCAGTCCGGGCTCGGCACTTGCGGCGGAGCTCTGATGCAGGGCTCCAACGAGGCATGCCAAGGCGGCACAGTGGCTTTTCCGTCAAAAACAGCTCAGTCGTTCTCAGGCGTGCGGGCAGTCCGGGCTCGGCACTTGTGGCGGCGGCGCTTTGCCGAGAGAAATGGTGGCAGCAGCACGAGGGGTCCATCCCCGTGGCGCGGCTGTGTCAAAACGTGGCGGCAGCAGTTCGCGGTGGCTTGGCGGCAGTTCGCGGAGTGGCTGCCAGAATCCAGAGGGGGTTGCTCGGATGTGGTCTGGGGTGGCCGAGAGTGCAGAAAGACTGCCTTAACGCAGGCGCAGTGCGGCTTTTTTAAAGCAGAAACAGCGCAAAATTGAACAGACCTGCAAAAACTTTTAACCAATGAAAAATGGAGATGCAGCTCAAACGGTAAGGAATACCAACTGGACAGTTTAAAGCAAACTGTTCTGAAACAGGAGAAGTTGCTAAGCTATCACAAGCACCTTACAGCCTGGAGGGCAGCTGCTGGCAGTGCCTGTGGGGACACAGATCTGTCAGGCTGTGATGATCCCTCCATTATGGATTGATTTGGCTCATGGTCATCCTACTCCTCAATGCTATTAGCTTACTCAGGCAACTTTGAGTGTGTCATGTAGATACACTGTTTGTGCTCACATCTGTGTTTTAACAGTTTTGCCAATGTAGATGGACACAGACTTTTTCTGGTAGTGTACAGTGAGAGAAGAAGAGATGCTGGCCTTAAATTGAACCAAGAATATTTTCACCTGACATACAGAAAAACTTATTTTCTTTGACTGCGACACAGACTTTTTCTGGAAGTGTACAGTGAGAGAAGAAGAGATGCTGGCCTTAAATTGAACCAAGAATATTTTCACCTGACATACAGAAAAACTTATTTTCTTTGACTGCTGGGCAGCCATGGAACAGGGACAAGGGAGGTGGGGAAATCCTTGAAGATATCCACCCTTTCAGTGGAGAAGACCCTTGGTAAGCTGATCTAATTGTCCCTGCTTTGAGGGGCAGGACTGGAAACTTTCAGAAGCCTCTCACAACTTACATTCTTCTGTAAAACACGTTATGTTGTGAAATATTCTACAGCAAATAAGAGTGATAGGTCAAAATATTTGATCCTGTTTAAAAAGAAGATACTCATCATTTTATTTTAGAATTGCTAAAATATTCGGATTTGCTTTGAACAGAAAATAAACACAATGCTTACACTATCAGACCCCTCTCTGACAATGTTGCCTAAACACCACTTTCTGTAATTTTGCAAATAAAGATTCCCAAGATAAATTACAACCTTTTCTCAGGGTAAGGTAGTGATAAACCAGGCAGGGAACCCAAATCGTAAAGTGTAGGAGAGATGGGGACAAGTTACTAGTTGCAAGCAAACTAAAGGTCTGAAGAATTGCCATACTCAAATATAAACAAACCGAGCAAACAGAACCGGCTCAGACAAGAAAATTTTGGCTTGCTGAATCATGTTGCTAGGAACCCTAAATAAAGAGGAAACACAACGGGTTTTCCTTTTCATAGAGGCAGTTGATAGGAAAGTAATTATGCTGAGGTTTTTTTCACTGTGATGAAAAAAACCCCTGAGAATCACCCTCTTATTGTCTTTTATTAAAATGTCATAATTTCAAAAGCTCAACTGCATTCTAACTCTCCCAACAAGAAATTTTAAAAGATCATCAGCAGAGTGCATAAAATGTGCTGGGCTTCCAGTCCATTGATCATTATTAGCACCCTCAGAAGTTGTGGCCTGACAAAACACTGGCTGAACATGGCCTGTGAAATGCTCTAGTGAAAAACCTGGCAATATTGATGTAGGAAGGCAAACTCAGCCTGACGCCCGTACTAAGACACCCAGCCTGATGCCCATAGTAAGAATGTCCTTGTTGTTTTCTTTGATTTACCAAATTTATTTCAGTGACTGGTTTACTGGGAGTTGAGGAAACTGGTTGAATCTAGGAGAAATAGTAGCAGAATGTATTTTTTTCTGTGTAATTTAAGTGCAAACTCAATTTGAGATCTTGAAAGCCATGGTGAATCCAACAGGGTAATTAAATGCATTTACCTATTAGCTGTGTTTCTTTTGTTTAAAAAGATCAATTTCAGGATGCAGAACCAGTTCTGACTAACTTTTTTCTCTGGGCATTCAGCAGATATAAGGCAGACAATATAAATAAAAGCAGATTTTTAAAAGCTGTTTTTCAGGTGTCTAATTAATTTAAATTTCTGTTCAAACACAACTTGACATAATGGCACAAATAAAACCTTGATTTGTGTTAAGAAAATCATGTATGATGTATTTGTTCAAAATAAAATTAAGGCTCTTTCTATATGAGTTATGTGAGTACGATGGCTTTCTGATTATCAACAATTAAACTAAAATTGAAAAAAGCAAACCCCCCGTCCTGGGTCCAACATGGTGGAACCGGATGCTCTTCTGTTGTCTAGCTTTCTTCCCAGAGAGCTGTGGTTCTCCTGAGCTTCCGGGAAGGAGGACACGCCTCTCCAAATGAACTCATAAAAGGAGGCGTGTTGAGAGATTGGGGGACATCTTGTTTTCCCCTCTGCTCTGTCTACTGTCCTCTCTATCTTGTCCGTGTTGCGGCTTTCTCAAATATGCTGCGCAGGACTCTTGAATCTCACGCCCCGGGACTGGAAACCTTTATCAAGGAGAGAAAGCCACGTCCGTGACCTGCTATTTCCTTGAAGCAGTAAAAGGTTCCTTCTGCAAAATGGGTAGAACTTTCTCCGTTTCTGCCGATTCCTTGCGGGGGTGGTGTGTGAACTGTTTTGTCGTGATGGATTGACCCAGCGATA
>NW_010419088.1:0-10340 GCF_000710305.1 Buceros rhinoceros silvestris
ACAAGGAAGTCTAGCCCAAACCGGGACAGAACGGTACAGACCTGACTTGTCCAGCTTTACTTCAGACAGTTTCAATTTCCCTATTTATAGGATTGTTGTTGGTACCAGGAGGGATTCACTGTTCTCTGAAAAATCCTCCATTTTGCACATACTCCTTAGTAAGTCCGGTGCGTGTAGTGATGGTGACAGCTGAACAAAACAATAATTTGTAGGTTACAAGGAAGACCCACTTCTATCTGAAGGAGGTGCGAGTGGAGGGAGTCCCGGGCTGCCTGGGAGCTGCAGAAGGGCAAGCCTATCAGAACTTGCCATTGCTGCTTCATGACTTAATTTTTATTATTTGGTGAGAAATTTGCTGCATGCAACAAAAAGTATTTCTAGCAGGAGGGAAGGCAGGTTGGTTTATGCAGGAAGTAGAAGGCAGGTGCTCAGTGCTTCACTGGGCAGTAGTTCTTGGGAAGAGGACTGTGCAAGTCAAATGAGGTACTTTAGTATCAGGAAGCATTTGCAAGGAACCGACAACTCACAGAGAGCAAGGGAAGTATTTCATACAATCAACTCACACAGCAGTGACATGCCACCTGCCCCGTATTACATTACCTGACGTGGGGCATGCTCCTGTCACATAACCTGAAATGTGGACTTCGGGGAAACACTCTCTAGGTCCCACACCTCACTGTTTAATAACTGGCAGCTTTAATCGCCTATGAAATATATTTCCCTAGGAAAAAGGTATTCTTTTCCTGCACGTTAGCTAACACTAAGGCCAACCTAACCTATAAATGTTGGGAAAATGTAATGAATACAAGTTATGAACCCTGATTCTTCTTAGAGTTTGTATTTTAACCTTCTAAAGCATGTATAGGCTATAAAAAATTGGTAGAACATTTCTAAATAGTCCAGAAAATCTTGTTTTCATTTTGATGGGAAATATTTTCAAGCTTTGTCTTCCTTCTCTGAAAAATAAACAAGAAGTAAGAGAAAGTAGGGGGTTTATTCCCCTTCTTTTCAAAAAGAAACTCTCTGTTATTTCCAATTTCACTGGTAAATTTCAAAAGAAAATGTCATAATGTTTTAGTAAAGTCAACAAAATGTTGATTTTCTTCAAGGCAGGAAAACAGATTGCTACAGAAAATAGCGGCTTGCATAGAGCTTTAAAGATGCCATTGTTTCTTCTTGCCCGTGCTGTTGATTCAGAGGCCATCAGGGACTATTCTTGGTGAAATGTAAGGTATATGGGCAGGCAGACACTGCAGCAGAGTATATTTATTCAAAGTGTTTTTGATTGTTTTCTGCACAATTTGTTATCTGCGGTTTGCTCATGATCCAGATGTGCAGTGAGAAAGTCTGGGGCTGTCCTGCTTCATGACCTGATCCATCTCCTGTCACAAATCTGAACACAGTACACGGTGGAATAATACCAGTACCATCCCGTTGGTGATCCTTCCTGCTAGAAAAAGGCATATCTGTGCCCAGCAGACGGGGCAGAGCAGCAGAGAGGCTATGTGGGTGACAGCAGCCTGTGCGGACAGTTAGGGCAGGAGCCAGCTGCATGACAGCTGTGCTCAGTACATGAGTCTTGACGAATCTGCCAAGACACCACGAAGACACCCAAGAGTAGGTTAAATTGCCCCTTGAAAGACTTAGCTTTGCAGCAAAGCGTTTCAGGGGCCCCAAGGTGATTCACTATCTTCTGCATTCACAGGCAAGTGCTTTTCTAGCTCTCTTGCACAAAACCATACACACACTACCTTGAATTGAGGCTCTCCAAATCCGAACATTGAAAGCTGAGAAAATGAATCAGGAGGAGGAAGTAATAGGAGCTGAGACATTATATTAAATCACAGGCCCTGGTTAGTCAAGCAGCTT
Source organism: Buceros rhinoceros silvestris (assembly GCF_000710305.1). Taxonomy (NCBI): domain Eukaryota; kingdom Metazoa; phylum Chordata; class Aves; order Bucerotiformes; family Bucerotidae; genus Buceros; species Buceros rhinoceros. Next base: position 1,870 of record NW_010419088.1, read on the forward strand.
GCTTCTGACAGCACCAGTTGTATTCAATGAATAGTGGACGGTGGTAGAGTTTAATATTTTAGCACCTGCTTTATTTTGCATGCAGGAGACCAGCTACACATTCACATTTAAATAAGTCTGCAGTTGCAGGCAGCTTTTTCAGGCAGGGAACTGCCTAATGCCTGTTAGTTCACAGAGGAATGCTTTAAACCTCTGCAAAGCCAAAGGGTCAATTACAGATACGACTGGCAGAGGAATGAAAAATGGCATAAACCTCTTGTGTTTTGCAAAAACTACTGATGTTTCTACATTTGAGTTGCCTTTGAGGCTCTTTTGAGGTGAGGGCACTGTTGTGGCAGGTCCACTTTACACAAATAATTAAAAATGAGGACATGGAGGAAAAGATATCATTTAGTTTGAGCCAAGCCTGTAACCTTGGTGTTTAGAGCTGCCACCTGAATCAGTGACTTCTTAGCTGCTGGGATCATGATAGAGAATGTTGTGGTGTACTTTCTGTGCATGTGTGTGTGCAAGTACGTATAATTCAGTACGTATGTATTTGCTGTGTATGAGCATGCAGCGGCTTAAAAGAACAATATTGTACAAAACAAGAACAGCACAGGTTATTCATCAACAAGAAATAGAAACAAAATGAGAATATTTTGTTGTTGCACATCAGGAAAAGAAAAAATAGCCATTTACGTGTAAAAGATCTTGTGACTCCTTCCTGTGTGCCCCTTGTTGCTCTCAGACCTCATTGCCTGTCTCTGTAAATCTGGGTTAGGCACCACCGATGGATGGCTATTGTGCAGGGTCAGTGCGCTCCCTGTTCGGGTGTCCTCCTCCTGCACCATTCTCCTGTGCTGCTGTGCTGGATGTGAGTGCTTGCAGTGTCTGTGCTTCATGTAAGAGCAAAGTAATACAGAGATTTTATCAAGGGATATAAAGAGCTTTTGGGGGTGGACCCCACCATCCACAAGGAAAAAGCTAGCCCAACATGAACTGTGGAGGGAACAACTGAGGCGCAAGGAGGTGCTCTGCACCATAAATGCCACTTATAACTTGGATGGGTTTCTGTTCCTACTGCTAGCAAACAATTTGTCTTTCACAAATCTAAAAAAAAAAAATCTAGTTACAATTGAGCTTAAACTGCTCTTCAGACTTCTAGCAAGCCATCAACTGGAATTTATGTTTCATTATTATTCAAATGTGTCATTTGTTAAAAACATGAAATGGGATGTTGTTTGAGCCTTGATTTCACCTAAGAATGTGCAACTAACCTGTTTCATTGGCAATAGCGTTGAACTTTAAATTAGTAATTATTTTTGGTTACTATCAATATCACTAATAATCTAATAAGTATTGAACATTAACATTTTCAGTGCTGGATATTACCTTACTCAATACAATAGAATCAATATTATAGGCTATAATGTAGTCATTGATACAACTGACTCTGCAGTGTTCCTTGTATCTATTAAAAAAAAAGAAATTCATTCAGGCACAAGAACGCATAGAAAAAATGTCAAGATTATGATTAAAGCGCGTAATAGAAATGCAATTTGAAAATCTGTGTCATGCTACAAGGGCAGATTTTGATCTCGGTTGTATTGAGATGTTGCCTTTGAAATCAACGTACCAGCACAGCAGGTAGGGGTTGGAGGACATTTCTCACTGGGCTGCATAAACCACCTCTCTTTCAATAGGAAACAGCTCTATTTGAAATGGACTCAATTCAGCCCCCAAGGGCAGGAAGACATTCCTAGATCCCGTGTGGGCAGAGTGGCACCACATACTGTACTGACACAGCGGTAGCATTGCTACCCTGAAATGAGTCCTACCCTAAGCCTTGCTGACCATACTCATCTCTCTGTACTCCTTCCATGAAGGTCTGCAAGCGGGAGCAATGGCTCGGCATCAGCTGCTGCCCCTTCTCCCTCCCCACTTGTCTCAGGATGACAGGTAAAATGCAGCTCTTGAGTTTCCACTGTTCAGAAGGAAGCAGAGACAGTAAGGAGTATGATGAGGTCAAATGGTATTCAGTAGGCCTAAATATAGTCTTTTTAAAAATATTTTTAGTTTCTTTCCATTATCCCTGGCATTCAGAAGTGCAAGAATATCAGCGATGCACAATGATACTAAAATTATAACGAAGTTGTTGAATTCATCTTCTTTTGACTTCATCATCCAGTGCAGAATGTCCTCCCAAAGTACTTAGCACTTAATTTAGATCCCAGGTGTACTTGGCTGTTGATGCAGATAGGTTGTATTTATGAGAGTGGTGACTAAGGGCCCTAGCCATCAGCCAGAATTACTGTGAGATATGAAAGAATTTTCTCTGGTTTTCCCAATTTTTGAATCCCTACTTTTTGGTGAAAGAACAAATCTCTCTCTAAAAAAATGTAAACCATATTTTCAGACATTCTGCAAATAGTCTGAAGACCTCTTTAATCTGGATCCAGACAACCTACACGAGAATCTGCCTACAAGTCATTAACAAAAGCAAATAGAAAAAGTAAAAAAGCATACAGAAAAAGACTCTGGGATTCATAATGAATTCATTCACAATGAATGTTCATCCTGAAATTGTAGTGGCAAGTGTTGACAGTACCCATCCAGTCACACTAAAAAAAAATACTCATAATCAAGAATCAAAATAATTCTGTAGGGTTATTTGAACATTAACCCCATATTTATTTAATAGTATTGTAATATATGAGATATAACACACATATCTTTTACTAACAGTATTACAATGTTTCTCTTTTTAAAATAGTATTAACTGTTTGCAGTAATACTGCTAAAATAGTACTTTGGCGCTCACATTTTTCTAGAAATAATCTGTCAAAACCCACAGTCTTCCACAATGCCTTGTTTCAAGCCTGCTCAGGATTTTTGATAGAAACCTGGAATTTCACAGGATATCATGGTGTTCCAGTGAGTATTTTTACACTTCTCTTTTTATGTGTAATAGACAGATATGTACACTTATGAAGTAGTTGAGCTTTTCTTCTCTGAAGTTTTGATCGTGCAACCTGATTCTTCCACAGCTTCCAGTCCTACAGAGATTCTGTGCTGTGAGGATAAGTGCAAAAAAGCTGTTTTGCAGTGTTAGTTGCTCAAATCAGCAAACACTGCAGCACCATTCCTCAGAATCACTGAAGCACTGAAGCACTTTTAAAAATATGATTATTGATAAAAGGATAATGGCTAGTGTCACTTCATACGAGATAGTTTGTGCCACTGCTTGTAGGGCGCCGATGGGGGCGTATTTTGAGTTTGAGGATCAGGCCAACCATAGGATGGAGTACACTGCCAGGCTTGACCTGGCAAGGAGAAATAGGAGGCCCAGGTTTAAGTCAGTAAGGGAAGAGGGTGGGGTGAGGGGCATTCAGATTGTGACAGCTAGGAGGAGGGCTAGTATGATGAAGAGAAGGGGGGAGGCAGTTGATGGGCGGATGGGCTCTGTACTGGTGATTACAGTGATATCTCCAGCTCGTACTTAGAAGGCAGAGAATTATCATCTGTCCCATGCATGTCTAGGAACCATGTGAGAGCTGATTCTCTCCATGATGCCAGCTGAAGACACGTGCATTCAGTGAGCAGTAGTAGTTTTGTAATCAGTACTCTTTTAACAAATACTTTTGTCCAACATCTGTGGAACTTTTTCCTTTTGCTTAATTTGCTAGCTCTTGCTAGCTGGCAATTTACTCACTCGTCCTGACGATTTCCAACCTGGCACAAACATTTCAGCAAAAGTGGTCATTTTTAATCCTTCTGCTTAAACAAACAGTGCCAAGGCTGGCCTCTGAGCCAAGCAACGGTGGCTGGTTAACCTTCCACATTGCTTGTGGAGCTAGCACAGCACACTCATCCACAAGGCATTAAGCTCCAGCGTCCTTCCTTGTCTTTTGTAACCTCATAGGCTGTTGTGTTAATATGCAGACCATTACTACTTTGCTGATGAGACAGACTGTCGAGGATCAATATGTCTCTGCATTTGTCAGCCCCTTATACACCAGAGTTAAGTTTTCAGCTCGGCTGCCAGTGTTCATGTCCCGCTGTGTAATCGCGAGGAATTGTCGGCTCCTGATAGAGCATGTCCATACACCAGGCTTGGTGAGGTGCATTGCAGAACAAGTAGAAAAGATCCAAATGTCATATTTGTTTGGCTCCCACTGCTTGAGTAATAGTAGGTGCAGCCAGAATACCGGAGGACAAGTTGCTTATGGGGTCACTGCAGCTCAACAGCTAACCGTTGATGTTGACAGGCAGACTTGGGAAAGATGCCCAAATACTATCAACTAGAGGACATTGCATTCTAATGAAAGACAAAAAAAAAAAACATTATTAAAGAAAGAAGAAAGGTAAACTCCCTGGTCAAACATAATAAACAAAAGAAGAGATCTAATGGCAGAGATTTTTTTCCCCTTGTTGCTCACTTTTTCCATGCCTTTGTCTTGATGCAGTAGCTTTAGGGAAAACAGCACTGGGATTCATGGGAACTGAATACAGAAACATAGTCTACTACAAAAACTCTTAATTATAGACCAAATCTTTAAGAGACAGAAGCCCATTTCACTACAACCAATATGCTTGACATTTTTAACTGACATGATTTAAAATCAAGTACTCTGCCTTCTTTTTCTTTTTTTTTTACAAGATGCCTTTTCCTAATTAGTTTTCCTGGATTATTTTAGAAATAGGTGTTTTCTTTGCAAATGTTACAAGTGCCATTTGTCTTGTGGTTTTTAAACCTGAATTGTCATGTTAAAAAATAAGCAACCAAAATCAGTAATGAAAGTTCATAGTATAACAACGAGTTTCTCTTTTCTTCTATAGCTGAGTACTTGTGCACTATATCCATGTAGCATGTTCTAATAGACAGACAAATAACTTGCGCAATTTGGATGTGAAGCCTGGCCAGAGGTTTTCCGCATGATTTGACTGAAGCTCTTTATCGAATAAAATGTGAAATAACCTTTGCATTATCTTATGTTTTCTTTCTGTCCTGTATCTGAAGATAACATCGTGCAGAGGTTTTGGGAGAATATGGGATGTATTTCATGCAGCCTCCAGGGGTACTAATAGACTCTGTCATATCAGACAGATTCAGGGCTCCAGATCAGGTTTCTCAGGTGTTTTGTTAACCAGTGAGGTTGCAAGATCACACACATTATGCAATCTCATTATTTTAAATGTGTGAACACAAATCTGGGTCATGCCACAAGGAAGTGGCAGTCATTGGTGGCAACAATACGTGTTTCACATATCCACACATGTTCATAGCAAAGCCTCAGGGCTGAGAGAATTGCAGGCTTTGGAGTTTCTCTGCTGATGGAGAACTACTTTCCCTCTTTCCCAGCAAGAAATGTTCTGTTTAAATGTAGGAGGCAGAGTAACATTGCTGAGAAAAATAAGGAAGTGTAGGAGAAGCCGAAGAAGTGACTGGGTCTTCATGTGTAATTTTTTTACATGTGTAATCATGTAAAATGCAGAGCCCTGAGGATGTTTAGTCAGGAAGTCAAAGGGAACTTCTACTGATTTTTGTTTTGCAAGCGGTGGTGAATTTTAGGTGCATCTTGAACAGATGTCCTCACAAACTTGCTCACCTTGTCTTCCTGACAGCTTGCATGGAGCCTGCTAAACAAATCAAACCTGTAACTTTTGTCTCCTTAAACAGGTAGGGTGTTCCAGCACTGGGAGTGGCCCAGCTCTTGGGTGGTCCATCCAGCCCCATAACCCATTTCTGTGAACCTTAGGGAAGAGTATAAGTACTAGTGTGCATAAAGTAGGCCTCCTCATGTCTGTCTTCCTGACTTTTGCTACATTTGTGATGTAGAGAGAGAATATGGACAGGCTAAAAGATAGAAACCATAGGCAGGTCTACGCGAGTGAATGCAAGCAGCAGTGGTTGTGTTCTGCTCTGAGTAACACAACAGCGCCAAGAGCAGAGCAGAAACACCCCACCATCCACCACTGGAAGGGCTTCACGCATGCACAGAGCAATTGCATTCTAGCAGCTTTGCCCAGGTGCTTATAAACCACAGCCACGAGAAGTCCAGCTCCGTGCTGGTAATGCTGCATGGAGTCCAGCAGTCTGAACTGCTTGCCTGGGGCACTTTACTTGAGCAGTTTGCCTTGGAGTTACCTTCCTTTCTTCTGAAGAGCCTCCCAGACAAACTGATGGATCGGGTCAGGTTTTGATGGTCACCGACCTTAGGTTGAATGACAGTTTAATTAATATAAGCTTCTCAGAAATATTTCATTTATTCTGATGGAAAAATTTCAGGTGTTACTTTACAAAAATAATTAAGATTGAGAAAATCTGTTCCCTTTCAAAATTCTTAAGGATCAAAGCACTTAATACCTATAAAAGGTCATTTCTTTTCTTACTGTTTGTTTTCTCCTCTGATTTAACAGTCAATTTGGTGCATGTATCCATAAACAGATCTTTTTCCTCCTACCCCACCTGTGCCCAAAATGAGATTATGCCTGTGGGTATCAATCAGGAGTAAAGAGCTACCCAGATTTTCACTGCACTGATTCATTGTCTCCACCATAAATGAAGTTGTTCCATTGTTTGCAGAAATTATTGAAATAATGGCTTCAGTCTCCTTGTTAATTATTCTTTTATTAATGATCTTTCAGATAGTTTTTTAAAGAGACTATGAATCTCTCAGTGAAAGTAATGGGCAGCTACTCACAGGACTCTCATTACAATCAGCTACACTACTGTTTGTCATTTAGAGTAAGGTGCTAGAACTCTGACCCTTACTGATTTACCACTCTTCATAATTAGTTGCAGTGATTAAAATGCATTTTAGATTACTCTGCAGTTTCCCTTCCTTAAAAGTTTTTTTCACTGAGGACAAACTCAGGCTCTGAAGGTGAACAATTGTCCTCCAGTATAAAACAATAGTGGCAAAGAGGAATAGCACAGATAAGGCTTATAAAAGAAATCAGAATTAGAGCTGCTTGGGTAAAAAGTGTTGTTGGAGGTGGAGGGGCTGTCTTAGATGACAGAAACAGCTCATGCAGGAATTTAGCATTCTAGCTTAATGAAACTGAAAACACTGCTTGAAACACTGACAGCAGCACGTGGAAATAATGAATCAATCTGTTGCATCTGTATCTAATTAAGAATCATTATAATATAGTCTTTTTCTCTAGTGATCGGGATTAGTGGATACCCCACAGGAAGGAGGCTAATAAATAGATTGAAGTGCCAGAACATCATACATCTTTATCTAGAACTGTGGTTCTCAATAACCCCAAATCTAGGCAGACTGTCTCTCCTGTGAGAATCTGACAAAGCCAGCATTCCTTTGTAGGGGTTTTCAAGGCACTGCAGGGAAGGAAAAAAAAAAAAAAAAAAAAAAAAAAAAAAAAAAAAAAAAAAAAAAAAAAAAAAAGCTGAATGCTTGGGTGCTTCAAATATTCTACTTCTATCTCTCTGCCTCAATTAGAAAAGTAGTTTCCCTATTTTTCCCTCCTTCCCCCTCCCCCCCCTCCTTCTGTCTTTCCTCCTTCCTCCTCCTCAAAAAATCATTAAGTTGCTAAGAGCTTCATTTGCTTTAAGCCTCTTTGGAGATCAGTTATTTTACCCAAGGGTACAAATAACCCTGCAGGAGTCAGTGTTACTAACTGGCACCCTACAGCTAGATGATATACACCTTGAAAGTGGGAGTTCTGAATTATTTTTCCTCCTGTCTGCAGAATACATTTTATTTAATTGTTTTGGTGGTGGTGGTGCTTTTTTGGGGGTGTGTTAAGGGTCGAGGGACCCAGGTGAAATCATTCTTCTTTCGAGTGACAGTCTAGAGAGGTTTAACTATCTGACTATACTCAGGAATGTGCATTCGCCAGAAGCCTATGAGTCCCAAGAAGGACTGTGTCTCCTTCTTGTTGGTAGGCGGAGACATGGCTGTGATCTTATTGATCACTTCCGCAGGGATGTGACGATGTCCATCCTGCCACTTAACCCCCAGGAACTGGATCTCCCGAGCCGGTCCTTTGACCTTACTCCTCTTGATAGAGAAACCAGCATCCACCAAAATGTCGATTATCTGCCTACCTTTCTCATAGACCTCCTCTGGGGTGTCACCCCACACAATGATGTCATCGATATACTGCAGGTGTTCTGGTGCTCCACCTTTCTCCAGCACAGCGTGGATCAGTCCGTGGCAAATGGTTGGGCTATGCTTCCACCCCTGGGGCAGTCGAGTCCAGGTGTACTGGACACCCCTCCAGGTGAAGGCAAATTGTGCCCTGCACTCAGGCGCTATGGGAATGGAAAAGAAAGCGTTAGCGACATCTATCGTGGCATACCACTTGGCTGCCTTAGACTCCAGTTCATACTGAAGCTCCAGTATATCAGGGACAGCAGCTCTTATCGGTGGCATCACTTCGTTCAGGCCACAGTAGTCCACTGTCAGTCTCCATTCCCCGTTAGGTTTTCGCAGCGGCCAGATAGGACTGTTGAAAGGTGA